>NC_034591.1:127454440-127509564 GCF_900095145.1 Mus pahari
GCTCTGTACCCCATTTTTTAATGGGGTTTTTTGAGTTTCTGGAGTCCAGTTTCTTGAGCTCTTTGTATATATTGGATATTAGTCCTCTGTCAGATTTAGGATTGGTAAGATTCTTATGTTTGCCTTTACCATCTGGCAATCTCTGGTGTTAATGTTCAAGCTGTCTCTGGCTAGAGTTTGTTCTTCCTGTGATTCTGTTAGCCTCTGTCAGCACTCCTGGGAATCCAACTCTCCCCTGTGTTCCCGTGGTCAGAGCACTTTCTACAGGCAAGCTCTCCTCTCTCAAGGCAGGTGTCCAGGAGTCTGGAGCTCTGATCCTCCTTCTGAGTCCTGGGGTCAGAGCCCTCCCTGTAGGCCGATTCTCCTCCCTTGATCCTGAGGACCTGCTGTGTGGAGGGTCCTCCAGAGTGCTCTGCTGCCTCTGCTGGATTCTCTGGAGTTGATTGTGTTCCACTCACCCATGTTCCCGAGGACCTGCAGTATGGAGAGTCTTCCGGAGTTCTCAGTGGCCTCCACTGAGGTTAAGAAGAGATATGGCAGGGGTGGCCCCCACCGGACCTGAACCCTGCCTCTGGGTGGGTGGTGTGCCTTTGTCCCTGTTCTTGCTGGCACAAGCCCCACCTGGATTCTCTGGAGTTGATTGTGTTCCACTCACCCATGATCCTGAGGACCTGGAGTATGGAGATTCCTCCAGAGCGCTCAGCTGCCTCTGCAGTGATCCTAAAATCGCATGGGCAGTTCTCTAGGGACAGTGGGGGTGTCCGCCAACTCTGCGCCCTAGGTGACCCAGTGCTGGCGCAGACCAGAAGGGACTTGTCATAGTATTTTATATATGAATATAAGACACTCAAAGTCAAGAGCAGTAGGCAGTGGGGAATCACCTGGGACGGGTCTGAAGTATTTCAAGTTCATACAGCATTGGTGCTCTGGACTAGGTGAAGTACCATTCCATTTGGCTTTGGAAATGATAAATGCAAAGCCACTTGGAGACCAGATCTGTTTGTTTTTCACTCAAACAGTAAACAGTGCAAATAGCCTGTCAGAAAAGGTAACCAACAGGTTGACATATTTCTATGCAGAACTTTGTAAAAGGTGCTGCAAGCATGACAATTGAGCCCAGAGAGCATCCTGGAGGCAGAGGCAGATGTGTGAACCTCATGCAGGGACCAGGCATTTGGGGGAATTCTAGCAGTCTTTTTCTGTTTCCATGACTAATAGCCAAATTGTGTGCTTTTTATTACCAAGCCTACATTGAATAATTTATGTCCTCCATGGAAGGTCCCAGGCATAGGACAAGAAGACCTGAAACTAAGCAGTGTTTGGGAGATCACCAGGGAGAATGGTATTGTTTAACCTAGTCTTTATTTCCTGAATCCTTTCATTCCTGGAGCCAGGGAGAGTGGCTCTTTCCTGAGAAGCTAGGGAGCTTACACTGTAGACTACAGCAGCCCGGGGAATTCTTTGCTTTCTTTGCAGAACCCTCTACTATGGGATCCTGGACAAATAAAAACTTCAGTACCAGTCAGTATGACAAGCAGAGTGGAAATTAGGAAGAGGTTGTAGGTGGGTGGGTGTGAGTGGGTGAGTGGGTGGAGCGTGAGGGTGGGGGTATAGTTCTATTGGAGGAACTTTTGACAGTTGATGATGGCTAGTGAAAGAAAGTCATTCTTCTTTGAGATGTGGCTGCTGGTGGGTTGCTTACACCTCGGTGGACGGCCATACACTCATGCTTGTATGGGTCATCATTAACTGGATTCAGTAAGTTATTAATAATAATTTTATCAAAAGGACATGAAGCGACCCAACACACTAGACTGAAGAAAGGATGAAACTCCTTCATCTGGAGAAAAACCTATCATCATGGTGGTCACAGCCTCACTGACCTTCATCTGACCCTCTAGTCCCAATCTGTGTGTCAAAGGACTAACTGACAGAGGATCCTTGACTATCTCTGCAGCTTTCGCTCAGACCCAATCACTATATTGACACAGTATACCCAAACTGGTATCCATCTGTCCACCTGGTTTTGTTTTGTTTCTTGTTTGCTTGTTTTCAATTATAGTGCATCTAACTACCCACCTGGAGCTGACGCCTACCTTGGCTGTGAGGTTTCCAAGTTCCCACACTTCATTCCTACAGCTCAACTCTGCACCTACAGCCAGGCTTTGCAGCAACCGCAGGGGCAGAAAGAGGAGCAGATGAAAACCATCCCCATCAGACATCCATCCAGGATTCACTATCTCATTCCCCAAAAGAACCAGCTTTCTTGCTTCTGATGCCTAGGTGAAACCTAGTCGACTGAGCTCTCTTTAACCCTTTGTGGCTACTTCATAACTCATATATGCACAAACACACAATATCTGATATGAGAAATCATATTATAATTAAGATTAGAAAATAAGCATACATTTGTCTCAGCCAGAAACATCAAGGTTATCCAGGACTATATGGCAAACAGTGACCAACAAGATCCCTGTATCTTGTGATTTCTTCAACAAAATCTAATGTTATGGAAATTTCAAGCATGTTTCTGGCATATCAAGGTCATAGAATCTACAATAAAGGCTTCATCTTCTCTTCTTTCCTTGCATCCAGACCAATTCTGGTGATTCCTAGCATGACATTGTGTGTTGTTTTTCTGGGGTGCTATGAGGGTAATAAACTATCTTTACAATGGTAGTGGTCCCTAAACTTGATAGTCTTACTAATATAAGTAAGACATAGGTTAAAACACTCAATGAGCAATATCTCCCACACTGAGGGAATCAGATAGATCTACAGTGCCTGAGGTTTGGAGACACATGACTGCGCACATGTTCACAGAAAGACCATTATTTTCATTGTCTGTAACAGCACCAGACTGCTTCTTGGAGTCTGATCACTAAGATCCTTTCCACAGTTGACAGGAAATGAACCTTAAGGAGGTGTTGAGAACTTAATTATTTCTATCAGCTCCCAGAGTTGAGGTGTCAAGGGGTTGATTAGAGAAAAGTTAACCAGTTACTGCATTTATAAGACAAGGTTTCATCCTCTTCTTGGGATTGAGATTTGACAAGACAAAGAATCAGGAGACAATTTTCCCATTATTTACCACCTACCTCAATGAAGTGTTTGGTGCCATCCCAGTGCACACCAAGACAGGTACGTGTGTTAAGAATTGAGGTCAAGGGGCATCTTACAGTACCTTAGCTCCTTTTTCTTATTTACCCGTATCCTCAAGAGATTTTTGTCTGCTCTGTCTAACATCAACTACACATGCTACATGTATCTCAAAGAAGTATTAAGAATATGTGTGAGGATGTGGTGGGGATTTGGAGGTAGATTGTCACCTTCCTGATAAACAAGGTTGATTTTACTGATGTACCTCACTAGGCACAATCTTCCTCTCTCACAGACCCATGATCTCCTGAACCTGGAAGCTCAATCAAGGAAGACGACCTTCCCAAACAGAGGCGAGCCAGTCTTTGCTCAAAGGTATATAATTAGCTACACTCCCTGCTGAGAACTTCTAAACAAAATCTCAGGAGGTTTGTGAAATGTTTTTAAAAACTACACCCCATGTTTATCCCACAGAAAGTCCAGTCGTGGCTGATTAAGAAGCAGTGATTACGGTGATTATTTTGGAAGAAAGAACTGCTGAATATATCAATTTGAAGATTAGTTATTATTGAAAAATATAATAAGCAGAGCAAAGGAACCAAGTGTGGTTCCCAGCACTGTATGGGGAAGTTTATGGTCTCCTGTTACTACAACTCTAGGGGGTCTAATACCTCTGGACATGCTACTCATCTGTACTACGATGTGCACGTGTGTGTGCGTGTGCACACACCCACACACATTTAACTAAAATTAATAAATCTAAAACAATCAAAGGTGATTTTGACTATCTTGGCTAAGCAAAATCAGACTTTGTTAAGTTTGTCCCTTCCTATGGGTTGGAAATGAGGACAGACTCGACAGCTACAATGAGACATCCAGGCTCCTCCTAATTGTCTAAATATATCTACCCATTTTGCCCCAGACTGAAAGAAGCCAAACAAAATTAAGACTAGAGTCAATGGATGCACAGTGATACATGAGTGGGGCCATGAAGCAGAGAGAGGATTCCACTTTGAGACAGGAGGAATAAAGGGATTTCCAAGCTAGGGGAATTTGAATGAAAAAAAGACATGAAAAATCCTGACAAGTTTTTCTCTCTGTCCATTCCAGCTAAGCATGGAGACCAGAGAAGTGAGAAGGAAGATAAGAGCGTCAGAGAATACTGGCAGGTGGAGGCACTGGCTGTGAAACACTAGCTCAGCAGAGAAATGGTTGAGTCTATGCACAAGGAACCCTGTTCATTCTCAGAGCAGATACATCAAAATAGAGCAATAGCCCAAGTACCCATAAGCACATAAAATGGTAAATAAAATACAATAGGAAATTGCTGTAGACATCAAAAGCCATTTGTAGTGGCTATTCCTGGTTGTCAACTTGACTATATTTGAAATGAACTACAATCCAGAATTGGAAGGCTCACCAGTGAACCTAATCTGGAGACTGGGAGATAGAAGTTTCTGATCTGGATCTTGGTATGGAGATCTTGAGACACAGTGGTGATTGAATCCAGAAGATTAAGACAGGGAGATCTCCGAGTCCAAGATCATCTGGTATTAAAGGTGTGGTGGCACACACCTTTAATCTGGGCTACACCTTCTGCTGGGGACCATATAAGGACATTGGAAGAAGGGAGTCTGGCTCTCTTGCTCTTTCACCTTCTTGCGGTGTGGGACTCGGCAACTGCTAGATCCTTGGACTTCCATTCACAGCTACTACTGAACCATTGTTGGGATTTGGACTGCAGACTGTAAGTCATCAATAAATTCCTTTACTATATAGAGACTATCTGCAAGTTCTGTGACTCTAGAGAACCCTGACTAATACACCATTGTTGAGCAAGAAAGCAAATCAGAAGTTAGTGCACATGGTTATGTGAGTGAAAATGGATTTCAGACACCACCTCAGGATATGAAGTCTAAAGACTACACTGGAACTCGACACAACCAAACCAAGATCACTGGTCAAGTGGTAGGAGGCTATTAGCATTGATTGGGCAATTAGAATTTATTTTTTTCTTTTTAAAAAGTATTTTATTTTTTGAGACGATAAAATAATTACATTATTTCCTTCTCCCCCTGGGGAGATATGCTCTTCCCTAGGGAAGATTATTCCTCCTACCACCAGCTTTCCTCAGGCATCTGTACTTCTCTAGGAGGGATTGAAGCCTCGGGGACTTTTTCTTATCTATGTTAGTATGACCACTGTTGTTGCCCTTGTTAGTTCATGTTTAGGCAGTCATGATTATGACACTTTATGGGGGTAACTTCTGACATTCCTGGGAGACATAGTCTCATGGCAAACTCCCCATCTTCTGCAACGATCCCAGGGGGTTTATACTGTAGATAAAACCACTGTGACTGGGCTCCCTAACTCTGCATTTTGACCCATTATGATTTGGGTGTTTGGTTGTTTTGTTTTGTTTTGTTTTAATGGTCTTTGTCTGCTGCATTGGAAATTTTCCTTGATGAGGGGTGAAGACTGTACTTATCTATAAGCATAAGGACAAATATTTATAGAATAGTTAGGATTACACTAATTTAGTAAAAAATATTTTCTATAATACTTTCCCAATTTTAGAGTATATATTGCATATGTCACTTTGGTAATTAAAATATTAAAAAAAAGTTTTATGCAAATCTATATATCTTTCAAAACTTGGACTATGGGGCTAGAGATTAGCAGTTAAGGGCACTGACTGCTTTTGGAGGACCCAGGTTTGATTCTCTAGTCATCTACATGGTAGCTCATAAACATCATGAGTACCTCTAATTCCAGAGGATCTGATATCCTCTTCTGGCCTCCTCAGCCACCATGCAAGTCCATGGTATACAGACACTCAAACAAAACAGTTATATGTTTAAAAAATAAATTAAAAACCTGGTAATGATAGTGCTAACTATAGCCAAAGGTGGACTCCTAATCAAACTATGAATGCCAGCATCTACTTGGTATTCTTCTGATTTCTTCTCCATCAATCAAAGCTGTATTCTTTCCTGACTTCGAGAATGTAATTAAATTAAAAATAAAACCCATAAGCCTAGCCAGAGGTACAGAGGAGACGATTTAAATGGCACACCAACGAAGGAGGCTTATATAATGGGGTCAGGTGGTAAATGGGTGCTTGGTTACAAAAGCCTTTAAACTCAAGGTTATGAATTCCAAAATCACACTGCTTCCTCAACTGGAAGCACTGCTCTTTTTGAGGCAGTGCTCAACCTGAATCAAATGGACGTCAGTGTCCACTCTTCACCCCGACACCTGCAAGCATATCTTACCTTCATCGACCCTGATTTGACAATAGCTCAGAGAGACTTCAGATGCCAGACGGCAACTTAAAAGACACGTTTGCTTCTCTCTCCAGAGGGGGTTACTGTTTAAGGAGCATTTAGACTCTTGAGGCTTTCAGAAACACATTAGCAACTGTCCCCCTCAGTCTCTCTCACCTTCCCTCCCCAGTGTGCATTCACCACAAAGGCACTTGAGGACAATGGTACCTTTCAATGGTAAGTGCACATGCATCCATCAGAAGGAAGAGGGACTATTGTGTTCCTTTTCATCTCTACAGCCCCCTAGGTTCTGCTTCACAAAGCAGAAGAGAATTATAAATCCAGGGGAGAAAGAAACTAAACAAATACAAGTAAGATGGCAGTAAAAAAGAAAAAAAAAAAAGCCGGTGAGTGAGTTTTCTTACTGAAAACCCAGATATTGCTAAGTTACTGAACACCGGGCAGTGGGAAGCTAGGAGGCAGAACCAGCTCGCTTTCTAGGATTCAGACTCTGTGTATGATTTAGTCCCAAAGCTCCTGATGGATGTCTAAAAGAAGGTGTTGTGTCAGCTCATCAGACTCTGGAAGGAAACCTTACAAGCTCTGGAAAGCTGAGCCTAACAAGGTTCACAAGGCCACTCCTCAAGCTGATAACAAACAAACAAACAAACAACAACAACAACAAACAGTAGGCAAATGCTGGGGAGAAGAAAAGAAAGGAGGCTGATTTGCTTTGGGGCTGGGGAGGTGGGCAGTGTGTGTGTGGGGGGGAGATCTCTCTCACAGGCCAACCTGCAGGGCTGTCTGGGAGGGGCTGTCAGACCTGTTGAGCTCCAGGACTGCAACTTTTATGAGTCACCACCTAGGCGGCAGTGGGCTTTCCCTTGGTGATGGTCACTCATGCTCCCGCCAGTGACCCCCCCCCCCCACATTCCCCTAGGGACCATCAGTGGACTCCTAAGTTTCCCGATTTGGACTTCGATGGGTTCATCATTTGGTCTATCATTGGTGCCCTATTCAGAGGTGACATTTGTATCTCTCCTTCCCAAGAATGCTCTCACACCTCACACATAAGTATGTAATCAGAACTCTTCAGAGTAATGAAGGGGCCTGATCCAAGGCTCAAGGACAATATGCTAAAGTAGTATGTACTTGTATGAAAATATCCTTACAAAGCTGGTGAAATGCACATGAACAAACACCAATGAAAGTTATTCACAACTCTTCAAAAGGCTCACCAGACATAAGAGCCTGCTACCACACCTAACACAGGAATTCCACCCAACACCCCCCAATGGTCTTCTATTGTCTGGCCAGCATTCCTTGCTTTTTATATCCTATTAGATAAGTTTGGTTTTTTTCTGGTCTCTCTCTCTCTCTCTCTCTCTCTCTCTCTCTCTCTCTCTCTCTCTTTCCCGCTCTCTCTCCCCCTCTTTCTCTTTTCTGTGCTTTCTTAGGCCGTTTTGAGCAAATGTTTATAAAATTCATAGAAAAGGGATGGCATCAAAAAGGGCCACACAGGCAAGAATGCATTCACTGCCTGGTGCCTGGTGATGCACAAGTGTTCCTTCTTCATGTCTGGTCGATATGCCTATGTGACAGTTCATGTAGGTGCATCTTTGTGCCTATGCATAGGAGTGAGGGTGTGAGCACAGTGTGTGGGGCTGTGAGTTTGGAGGGTAGAAGTCAATCCTGGGTGCTATTCCTCGGTGGATATTCACCCCACTTATCGTTTGTTTATTTTCTTTTTCTTTTTCTTTTTTTTTTTCTTTTTTTTTTTTTTTCTTTTTTTTTCGAGACAGGATTTCTCTGTGTAGTCCTGGCTGTCCTGGAACTCACTTTGTCCTCTGCCTCCCAAGTGCTGGGATTAAAGGAGTGTGCCACCACACCCAGCTCGGTAGTTTATATTCTTTTGAGGGACGGTCTCTCAGTGTTCTGAATACAAGACTGGCTGTTTAGCAAGCCCTACAGGTCTACATCAGATCTGCCCCTCTACCTCTGAATTACAAGCCCACACTATAGGACTTGACTCTTAAAATGTAGGTTCTGGGGATCTAACTTGAGACCCTCACACCTGTACCACAAACACCTGAGTGACTGAGCTATTTACCCAAACCTGAGATTTTCATACTAATGAATATTGGTCTTCGGGTCTTCATTATTGTGTCACATGCTTTTATGGTGACTATAAGCACACAGCTGAACAATGACAAACCAAGCTCCTATGCCCAAGCAAGTAGAATACTAATGAGAACAAAAGAAAGGCATTCCTGGCATGCGGATTTCCCTGTTATAAAAGTGAGGAGACAATAGCGTGAGTGGTAGGGATTCTGCCTTGAGTCCATAGCGGCAATCAGACAGTGCTAATGCATCTACGAGCACCTTTAGACTCACAGCTCAGCCTGCCTGTTGCTCTTGCCTTAGAACTCTAATCATCTGAACTGTGTAGAGAAGACCATGGCAGCCCACCCTGGAGACACAACAGGGCAATCAGTCTGGTCTGTTCCTTTTGTTGAGACTTTCCACCCAGAGTGAGCCTGACTGAGAAACCTGACTACCACCATTAACACTAGAGGGCAACTTCACATACACATTTTTCTTCCTTCCTCCCTCCCTCCTTCCCTCTTTCCCTCCCTCTCTTCCTTCCTTTCTTTCTTTCTTCCTTTCTCTTTCTTCCTTTTTTATTTCTTTTGTCGTTCTTCCTTTGTTTCCCCAAAACAGAAAGCCCTTGGAAAGTCCCATGTTTATCACATCATTCTCATTCTGATTAAATGCCTTGCAGAGGAATGGGGCCCCGGCAAGAGAAATTTTAACACATCTTTTATGAAGTGCAATACCAAGTTTACAGAGCACATCATAGCATATAGCCCACCGCTACCAAGACTGCAGAAGCATTTGTTCCTCGCGTGAGATTTTTATGGCAGACACTGTTGTACTCAAGTCTTCATGGAAATTGTCCTTTTCTTTCCCTTCTCCTCTTTATGTACCTAAAGTCACTGTTCAGCTAACTCTTTCTTTCTACTTCCTAGCCTCTCCTATCTCACTTTTCTTGGCTCCCACTGACATGTACAGTGTGTGGGCTGCTATCAACCAGAGCATCATCAAGACCTTCCTAGTATCACCCGGTGATCTGCATCTCTCCATTCCATGCATATCTCACTTGGTCACTGGTGTCATTCACTGCCCCTCACTAAAGCAATTATTTCACAGCTTGGACTTAGTAGAAGTCTGGAGTACTTAAGAGACAGCAGGAGGGCCATGAAGCTCCTGGCATAGGCATTGGTTAGAATGGTTACAATATACTGGATGGTCTCTGAGATGGGAATTTCATCCCTAAGGGGTTCCTTTTGTTTATTCGGGGGCATATGTAACTCAAATTACATCATAAACAGATGCTCCCAGTCAACTCAAATATGTTGCTCATAAAATTGTGGGAAGGCTGAATTTCACAGCAGGTAGAAACTGCCTTGTTCCATGATGGTCTCAGACAGATACATAATACATTCTTATTATTGTTAGACTTCCATTGATCTGTCAGATGGGCATCAGCTATGAACCCAAGTTAGAAATAAATTTCTCACCAAATGCTACAGCATGGAGTCCCACCCCAATCTCCAACATTCCCTGACTTGCCTCAGTCCTGCTCCCAGGTTCCATTTTCAACTTCCACACTACTTTGGAACCCTGACACATATCTTTTATTTGACTGAGGGTATTGCTTTTAGATCTTTTTTTTTTTTTTTTTTTTTTGACATCAATTTCCATCCTTTAAATCTTTTCATTTCTAAGAGCAACCTCCTGTGACTACCCTAGACTGTCACCCTGTCCCTCCTGCCTTATCTTATCCCATCTATCCTGCCTACATCATTCTAAAATTTGTCCATGGCATCTGTTGTTTACCTGCTTATCTGCTTTGCCTCTGTTTCCTTCAGCTCTAGAAAGTTCTCAAGGACCAGTTTCTGTTGGTCTGATGCACAATGGGCACTCATTTCATACATGTCATTTAGAAGAACAGATGGATAAAATATTATGAAATTAGAACTGGATGCTAAAGCCTGAGGCCTGGTATGTGAAAGGGAACCTGGACAAGGGATGGGTGGGTAGGATTCTTTTTTGATCTGCACACGTGTTTTGTAATCAAGCACTCATGGGTCTGCTGTCATGAGACAGCCTCTGCTGTTGCCCATATACAATTACACACTCTCCTGGAGAAAGAAACTGGCACATGTGCTCCTTGTCTCTAAGACTCCAGCTGACTGAATGAACAACAAAATTTTATGAACCGGGAAAATGGCTCTTTCCTTCTACCATAAAGATGACTTCTGGTGACCTTCATGCTTACGGGTGGCTTCTGTGGGGACTCAGGAAGATTCCTCACTCTAATCTTTGCTCTCTCTCTCTCTCTGACACCAACTCTTTAGCCTGAGACAAACTTATCTACAGCTTTGGGGTCTCCTCTGACAGCTTCTGCTCACAGCAGGCACCCTTGATTCACAGGGCAGGGATTTCAAGAGCTCTAGTTAAACACAGGACTAGGTTAGAAATAAAGCCTGCTTTGTCAACACAGCTATGGTTAAAATGCATGCAGCCAGGCTTGCTACTCTGAAATGTGGGTTCAGTGACTGGTTCCTCATCTTGACCTTTCTTACACAACAACCCCACCCATGGGACCAAGTCATACAACTCACAAAGTCCCACGGGGACCATAGAGAACAATTCACACACAGACTCTGTTAAGCTCATTCAGAGAAACTGAACCAATGGGCAACGAGAGGGCATAATGAGTGAACCGGACTCAGAGAAGGCTTGACTCACGCTGTCATAAAGGTAAAGATCCTGCGACTTCCCTGGGGAACACAGGTTTATGTCCTGGGGGGGGGGGTCAAAGGCAGAAGAATCTGACCGAAGCTCAAGAGTAGGGAGATGCCTGGTTCAAAAAGACAGCTAATTTGCCTTTACCTCTTTCTCCCTGCCTGGTTTTGCTCACTCAGGTGGGTAGGGGGACATTAATGAATTGGCTAATGTCTACCTTGGCTCCTCACACGGGTGAGGCTGGCTTTGTTGCGTTTGTGGCTTGTAGTTTTGAAACAAAGCCTTACTCTGCAGCCCTGGCTGGACTGAAACTCATTATGTAGGCCACAGAGATCTGCTTGCGTCTTCCTGCCATGTGCTAGTATTAACGTGATAGCCATATTCGTTTTGCTCTGCCTTACTGACTCAAATATTAATCTCTGAAAAACTCCTACCATCAGATCCACAATGTTTTCCCAGTTTTCTGGTGTCTTTTAGGCTAATCTGGTGAATGCAGCAAGCAGACTATCAGATCTGAGATAACGTTCATCTGTGAGTATTTGATAATACCTATTTCATAGAATTTCTTTGAAGATCATATAACAAAGAAGCCCAACCTTCCCTGGGACTCACAACTGACACTTGGAATTGTCATCTTGTTAGTTTTTCAGGTTGCACTGCAGTAATACTGTCAGCCACCTATATGCAGTCCACAAACTCTTCAGACATGCTGATGAGCAGAAAGAGAAAAGTCACTAAAGTCTTGCTTTTCCTGAGACCCTGTAAGTAGAAGCGTAGATGACATCTTTAGAACTGGCCTTTGTAGATCAGGCAATAGTAACAGCAATGGGTCAACTTGTATATGAATGAGCTCACTTAGTACTTACAACAACTTCATGAGGTAAAGGTTATTCCTGCTCTTACTATGTAGATGATAAGTATAAAGAAATATAGACCATATGATAGAAAATTCCCAGTTCCTAAACACTATCTAAACTTGCCTCACTAAGTACATGCCCTAGGTATCATGCATGGGTGTGGGTCTATGTTTTGCCTCACTGCTGGAGTGTCAGGACACTGCTCAGTGAGACAAAACACAGATGTGCTAGGCTATGTTCTTTCCTCACTTCCACTGTGGTGCTGGGCTCGTAGGCAAGCCCACACGCCATTCAGGGGAGGTAAAATGTAGCCTAATATAAGGGCCATAGAATTTATGTTCCTGTTGAACCCAGCTTACCTCCCAGTGAGTGTCAGGAGTGTGGAGGGGCCTTCTGTGGGAGACTTAGGCTCAGCACTGTATGATGACGGCTTCCTGTGCAGTGGTGCTTGACTAAGGAGACAGTCCTTGCTTGTCCAAACTGTTTATTCATGATGGAAAATGGATGCACATGACTTACTCAGGGTGGACAAGAGACTAAAGACCTTTTGTAGGTGGAGATGCCCGGGAAGGGGAGCTCATTGGCTAGACATTTGGGGCCTATCTAGATACCTCATTAGCATGGAGAATTCTAGGATCTATGCTATGTGACCTGTTGTCCCTGTCCTCTTAGTGGGGTGTCATGATCACATGCTCCAAGACAGGAATTAGGTTGGGAGCAGAATCAAAAGCCTATCATTCTCAACTATGAGAATTGCCTAGGTTTCTTAATCTGCTTGACCTTACCAGTTTTTCTGTCTGGTTACACAGTTCCACTTGCCCCACACACGGGCCTTCATAACTCACTCTGCTAAGGTCACTTAGGATAATATGCTGCAGATCTCCCTAACCAGGTTGAGGTGGTAACCAGAAACATGTATTCCAAAGTGTTTTAGAGAGTGGAGTCCTGATATGACTCAGAACGTGAAGAAATTGCTGTGTAGATTTAATGACCTGAGTTCAAGCCACAGAATTTACATGAGAGTAGGAAAGAATCTGTTCTCCCAAGCTGTCCTCCAAACTCTACATGCACAGAGTGGCACCTATGTATCCAAACGAATTTCTCTGGTTCTCTCTCTCTCTCTCTCTCTCTCTCTCTCTCTCTCTCTCTCTCTCTCNCACACACACACACACACACACACACACACATAATTAACAAAAGTGCTTCATAAATCATCAAGTTTCATACAAATGGTGTCAATGTAATAACATGGAAACTCTCCAAAAATATTGGATATCTTCAATGGAATTCTAAGCACTGTTCAAAGCAGAACTTATCCGGGTGCCTGTATTTAGCCTTTTAAAACCCTTTAGCTAGGTTTCAACTCTAATTTATAGATAATTGGTAATTATAAAAGTAAAATAAGTAGACATCCAGGGACAATAAAACCGACTTTGATTTCCATCACACAGGAAAAGACAACTTGGTATCTCTTTGCATATTTCCTCCAACCTACTTTTGTATTCTATCAATTTGTAGTTCTGAGAGCTCCCCCCCCCCCCGAAGCGCTGTTAATGTTTAGGAGATGTGCTAACTAATAATTAGGTAAGTTTTTCACCAATGTTTATTTTATAGATGGAAGAGAGAAGTGGTTTGAAAGTCATACATTCCTGTTACTTAGAATGAACATGGCTCTTTCGGAACTTATTCTATCCACACAGGAGGCCTCAGCAACTCTGAATTCCCTTTGCATTATGCTCAGTTACCTTTATGTTAGTGGATGCAAACCAACATGGTGACATTGTGACATACTCTGGGGTGTAGGTGACAGCCACTGCGCAATACTATCCTGTCACTCCATTTTAGGATTAAAGAAAAATGGGTCAACTGCTGAGACTAAGAAATTTCTGTGCAAATGTTGAAACATATCAAGTGCAAACATTCACTGTCCTGCAAATCTGAACAAACAGACCTCAGTGTAACTGTCAAGACCAATGCTGCAAATAGTTTTTCAGAGCTGGCATCTCAGTGAATCTGGACTGACTGGCTGGGGAGGAAAATAATAAAATGAAGACAACAAAGACCCAGCCCTGCACCTAGGATGGCCAGATGAGACACTGAAAACAAACTCTTTAATAAAGCCTAGCTGGAAACAGAAGAATAAGAGAAGTGAATAGGTGAGTCCCTGCTGTCAAGAGAGAGTTCACAAAACCTGGAGAAAAAAGGGCAAAATTCTCAAAAGATGCTCTACAAAAAATCCACTTGACATTGAAAGGCACGGTGGTAATAACCTAGCTGAGCAAGAGGGAACAAATGGCCCAGATGGGCTCAGTTGAAAAGAAAATAAAGAAATAACCCAAAGAGACTGTTGTTTCACTTGTGGGGAAGAGTCAGACCCAGTTTCGGGAGGCATTCAAGGAGGTATCAGGTCAACTCTTTCATGCCTTTTAAAAAGGAGACTCTATAAAGGCACCAAAAGTAAGCATATCATCATATAGCATTATGAATCTTTCAGTAAGATAAATTAGCGTGGTAAGAATAAGATGATTAATTAAAATGCTGAGGAAATCCTTTCATGTACTTATCCTTAGCCTTGGCTGTACAGTGAAAGCACTTGGGTACCATGAGGGATACCAATCTCTGAATTTTATACCCAAACATTTTAACCTAGTTAGCCTGTACACTTGATATTGAGTCCTCTTAAAACACCCCTAGGTAATTCTTTGCTATGCCTCACATGGAGATCTATGACAGCAAGGAAGCATTGGTTATCAAACTCCAGCAATATCCCATAAGGGCTTGTTCAAAAAGAGCTGTGCAAAGTATTTGATCATTTATTATGGGACCCAAAGAAGTAACACTCTTAGCCTGGTCTCACATGCCTCTTCTACTATTGACCCCTTCTATTTTCTAAAGAGTAGCCTGAAGAGACACAGCAGCCACAAATAGTAAATGACATTATATATATATATATATATATATATATATATATATATATATATATGGGTGTTAAAGGAGATAACAGGAGTTTCTCATATTTTTTTGGAATTTTGTGACACTCAGCTGGAGCAATAATACATTGTAATGTAATTTAATCTTATTATTTAATTAGGAATATGTCCTAATACCTCACAATGCAATTTCTTAAATTTTATATTGTCAAGTTTACCTTCTTAATCACAAATATTTTACACTTAAAAAACAACAAATATTAAGCCTTGTTCTCAAATATTCCCTACCAAAATCCCCTGAGCAAAAGAAGAATTTAGTTATTTAATTATATGCATAAAATTATTCACACTAAAACTCAGACTTAATGTACAAAACAGACCTGCTTTTACTACAGTTGACAGAAAATTCAATTGAAGTGGTGTGTGTGTGTGTGTGTGTGTGTGTGTGTGTGAAACCTGAAACTTCATATAACATTTTTAATTTTGTATCGTTAATGGGAGCACAAAGGTGTCCGAGCTTTCATAAATCCTGAAGGATGTCAGTAACCTGAGCTGTCACATCCTGCAAGCAACAGACTGAAAATGAATCCTCCCAAATGTGGCTGAGAAAAGTCATGCTTTGTTTTATTGCTTGAGCCCCCCAAACCACCCAAGATTGATGTCGACTCTGCATATTTTGTCTATCTCTGTCAAGTCCTATCAATTCTTCTCTCAATTCCTATTCTTGTCCCTCCATCCCAGCCTAACATTTATTAGCTTTCCACCAAATTCTCTCCTTTGCACGGAGCTGTCTCCAATCTCCTTTCTATTCTTTCAATCAATCTATTTCCCACTGCTAGAATGACTCTTCTAAATGAGAGGTTAGCAAACCATGGTTTAAAGGCTAAATCCAGCATTCTGCCTACCTATTACTGTCTCTGTGTGTGTGTGTGTGTGTGTGTGTGTGTTTGTGTGTGTATGCATGTGATATTTTTTGTGTACAAGTTTCTGTGTGTGTATGTATTGATGTTTGAGTGAAGTCGCAGCTGTGTTTGAGTGTAGGCAAATGGATATATGTTGGAGGGTATACATAGATGTATTTGTATGGACATGAATATATTTGTAAATAAAATTATGGTGTTTATGAATGTGCAAGAGGAGATATTTGTGTTTGTGAATATGGATATGTGTGCGTGCGTGTGTGTATGTGTGCACACATGCACACATGTGGATATATCTGTTTGTGTGCAATTAGAGATGCTTGCATGTGTGCAAATAGAATTGTATGGTACATGTGGAGATGCTTGTGTGTGCAAATGTGGAGGGAAAAGGGAAATATCAGTTGTCTCCCTCTGCCATTTTCCACCATATTTTTTTGAGACAGAGTCCCTCATTGAATCTGTAGCCTACCAGTTTGGCCAGAAAGCTTTAGCTCTTCTGTCTCTGGCTCTCCAGTATGTACTGACAGATCAAAAATTTCACTTGAATTCTAATGATTAAAATTGAACTTCATTTCTATGGCAAACATTTTATTGACTGAACCACCACCCCCAGCCTTAATTATCCATTTTTCAGATTATACTGAAATATAAGCATACATATATACTCACTGTACAACTCCTCTTTCACACTAAAAGAATAGCATTGAATGGTGGCAACAGACACCATGACCATATAAACATCCAAGATATTTACTATTTAGTTCTTTGAGAAAACTTTTCAAAATGCTTGCCTTTCAAGGTGTGACCCCTGGTCCTTAAACATCAACACTACCTAAAAATGACCCTAGGCCAGATAAATCTGATTATGTATATTAAGGAAATCCACAGTAAAGTCAGAGCATGCTTGTACTGGCTGGTTTTGTGTCAACTTGACATAGGCTGGAGTTTTCACAGAGAAAGGAGCTTCAGTTGAGAAAATGCCTCCATAAGATCCAGCTGCAAGGCATTATCTCAATTAGTGATCAAGCAGGGAGGGCCCCTCATAGGTGGTAGTATCTCTGGGCTGACAGTCTTGGGTTCCATATGAAAGCAAGTTAAACAAGCCAGGGGAAGCAAGGCAGTAAAGAACACCCCTCCATGGCCTCTGCATCAGCTCCTGCTTCCTGACCTGCTTGAGTTGCAGTTCTGATTTCCTTTGGTGATCAACAGCAGTGTGGGACATGTAAGCTGAATAAACCCTTTCCTCCCCAACTTGCTTCTTGGTCATGATGTTTGTGCAGGAATAGAAACCCTGACTAAGATAATGCTACACTTAAAAAAATCACAAGCATCTATCAAGTACCCATGTGATCTTACAAATTACCTGCTTCAAACCTTCCTAAGACTTAACAGATACCACTGCAATATGTGGTCTGCATATGTGTGTCATTCACTTAAGCCTTCATTGAGCCACAGAGGACCCTTGCCTAATAGTCATACTATGGACAAGGATTCCAGCATCTCTATTTAAACTAGCAACAAAGGATTTGCTCAGAAGCTTATGGGATAATGAGATGGACTTCTCTGGATGAAAACACAGATGCTAACAATGGTTGAAACAGGATTTCTACTATCAATGAATGAGAGGTAAAGACTAAGTTAATCTAGTGACTTAGTCCTATGTAGAAATATCTATGTCAGGGTGGACCTATGTGATCCTGTATCTTCACTAAGAATTCTGGGCAACTCAATTAGACAGAGGGCAATGTAACCAGACATGAAGTTACTGGACATCTACTGCAGAAAGAATCTCATTTGTGAAATACTTGACCTAAAAAACACTTTACATAGTTTTCTAAAACTGTCTCTTTCTTTTTATTTTTCTTTAGCAACAATGTCTACAGTAGTGGTATACCTTCTCAGGAACTTAGGGCCACTACCTATATTCTCTATAGTGAACAAGAAAATTCATGCATTTATTTATTAGAGACAATGACATATTTCCCCTAAAATTAATGACAATGAAGCAGCTGGGGGTCAGCTTACAAAAGTGTCCTGGACCTCAGAAGACCTGGCTGTATCACACCACCAGGACGTTACTACATACTACCTTTTAAAAAGACATAATTCTGACTTGACTTTTTAAAACAAATATAAAATGAAGACATGTTCAAGATTTCACTTAATCCATTATTCATGCAGAGATTGGCAAGATATTCTAAGTTCAAAAGAAAAGTCAAAGCAGAATCTATCTCAGGGACCCACAGAATGTGGAGATGAATTCAAAAATAGATGCACGAGGAGAGGAGGCTGGAGGCATGGCATCACAGTTGAGAGTACTAGCTGCTCTTCCAGACAACCTGGGAAAGCTTCCTAGCATCCACATGGTAGCTTACAACCATCTGTAACTTCATTTTCAGAAACTCTAACACCATTATCTGGCCTCTGTGAGCACTGCATATACATGGGATATAAACTTACAGGCAGGCAAAATGCCCATACACATAAAATAAGATGACAAGGGAAAGAGATGCAGGGTGGGGAGAGGGGGCCATCTTCCATTGGGCTAAACTTATGTATACAAATAATAATATTTTTATACCACTGCAATTTAGCTATGAAATATTCAGCTACAATTCACATGGCAGCTCTATAGGAAAGAAATCAGAACCCATAAAACTACACACTTAAGTTTCTGTTACAGTGCAGCAGCCTTTCTTGTGGATCCAAAATTTCAGGAAGTTCATCTGAGTCTTCCATTGTTCCCTCTGTGAGTGAGAAGAGAGCAGAAAATCCTTAGCCTGGCAGCTGCTCACTAGGTTATGTATAATGTTTTTATTTTTCAAGTAAGCTTCAGTACCATAACCTCTGATGGTTTTATATATATACACATACATACGTACAGAATGGGGATATTGCAGGGACAGAAAACATGGACTAACACTCAGTAAATTATCAAAGAATGATGTGAGTTGTCTGTGGACAAAAAGCAACCAGGAGAAGCTTCTTGCTAGAGTGCACTAAACACTTTTAACACTAAGCCCCTGGAGTCCCTACTGACTTCATTATCAATAGGGAGAAGGAATAAGGAGACCGAGGTCAAAGACATAACATAACACAGCTGTCTGCAGTATCCCCTAGGGACTAGTGGCAGGCATCCCTGCCAGGTGCTCTTTGTCATTCATAGCTTCCTTATTCAAATCCCAAGAGACCAAAGATGCTTCAAGGAAACAGTGTAATGTATGTGTTTAGCCTGCATGGATCCTCCATATATTTGAAATCATCTCTACATTACTTTCTGTACTTAACAAAGCCTATGTGTGATGGAGATGGTACTTATACTGTATTGTTTATAGAATAATGCTTCTGAGAGTTTGCATACAGTTAATACAGACAATTTTTTTCCCTCAGAATATATCAAACCCAAAGTTGGTTAATTACACAATAACTTATGGACAAAAAGGATGACCCAAAGATAGTCTTTAATTTCTCTCATATTTACTATAAATGCAAGTCTTGTCTTGACTCCTACCTCTGGCGACAATCCTGTTTCTGCTTCCTGCCTCATATCCTGACCAAACTTTAACATTCAACACTACTTTCCTTCCTTAACTTAAGAGTCATCCACAAATAAAGTAAGTTCTCCAGAGAGGGTGTAGGTGCTTGCTAAATAGTCCTCTCAGGGAATCTGAGTTAAGCATAGCCCAGCCACAGGAGTCCCTACTCTCTTACAGCAAAGCTCCATACCCCACATTCCAGCTTCCTCTAAGCCAGCTATGCATCCTATCCTCCATCTATAGTTATCATGTGGAGTCATTTCTATCAAGAACTATATGCACCAACTACACACTCTTTTCAGTCACTCTTTTTTTTTTAATTAAACATTTTATTAGATATTTTCTTCATTTACATTTCAAACGCTACCACAAAAGTCGCCTATACACTCCCCTCGCCCTGCACCCCAACCCACCCACTCCTGCTTCCTGGCCATGGCATTCCCATGTACTGGGGCATGTATTCTTTGCAAGACCAAGGTCCTCTCCTCCCAGTGATGGCCCACTAGGCCACCTTCTGCTACATATGCAGCTAGAGACATGCGCTTAGGAGGTACTGGTTAGTTCATGTTGTTGTTCCTCCTATAGATTACAGACCCCTTCAGCTCCTTGGGTACTTTCTCTAGCTCCTCCATTGGGGGCCCTATGTTCTATACAATCGATGACTGTGAGCATCCACTTCTGTATTTGCCAGGCACTGGCATAGCCTCACAAAAGATAGCTATATCAGGGTCNTGTCAACAAAATCTTGCTGGCATATGCAGTAGTATTCAAGTTTGGTGGCTGATTATGGTATGGATTCCCAGGTGGGGCAGTCTCTGGATGGTCCTTCCTTCTGATTCAGCTCCAAACTTTGTCTCTGTAACTCCTTTCACAGGTAATCCCCATTCTAATGAGGAACAAAGTATCCACACTTTGGTCTTCCTTCTTCTTGAGTTTCATTTGTTTTGCAAATTGTATCTTGGGTATTCTAAGTTTCTGTTGTTCTTGTCAGTGAGTGCATATCATGCAAACTCTTTTGAGATTAGGTTACCTCACTCAGGATGATATCCTCCAGATGCATCCATTTGCCCAAGAATTTCATAAATTCATTGTTTTTAATAGCTGAGTAGTACTCCATTGTGTAAATGTACCACATTTTCTGAATCCATTCCTCTGTTGAGGGACATCTGGGTTCTTTCCAGCTTCTGGCTATTGTATATAAGGCTGCTATGAATATAAAGCATGTGTCCTTATTACCAGTTGGAACTTCTGGGTATAAGCCCAAGAGAGGTATTGATGGACCCTATGTCCAATTTTCTGAGGAACTGCCAGACTGATTTCCAGAGTCACTCTTAATGGGCTCACAATACCATGATTTACCTGTGTCTCATTCCACCCTCTCATTCTTAGCACTGCTGTTGATTGTTGCCTAAGACACCATGTGCAAAGTTTTGAGGTCTTTTTGTGGATGTTTAACATTAACCCTTGGGAAGTTCATGCAGGATGAGTAGTAGCTATTACACGGATATCTTTCCCATTCTAAGTTCATGGCTGAGATCCTCTATAATCAAGATGAAGCAATATAAACAAAAGCATATGTTTCAGGTGACTTATGGAATTGAAGACTTAAAGAAGTAGGAAATTGAAGTATTTTATACTTGGTGACTTGCTGAGAGTGTAGTTCATCATTGAGATGGCTGGTGGAAAGAGTTCTGGAATCATCCTTATTCACAATATTTAAGTGTATATGAAGTAATAGAAATCTTGAAACCAAAAGGAGAGATGATGTCCACGGGGCTAGCTCTATGTCATGCAACCTCTGCATACTATATGCACATATTGTGTGTGTGCAAGAGTGCATGTGAATGTCTAGAGTTGTCTAGAGGTGGAACTCTCAAGATTTCCCCTGTCCACATAAGCAATCATATTGATATAGTCATTGTTCTTGGTCTTGTGTAGGTACCTGTATTGCTGCAGTATCATGATTGGAGCTTCCTAGTTATTTCTAGGTGATACAATCTCACAGCAGACTTCCTAGTCCTTTGGATCCTTCAGTCTTTCTGCCCCTTCTTCTGAAATGTTCCTGAGCATTAGAAGCAGGAGTTGTGTTGTGTTATAATCATTGCAAGCTGACTCCCCACAATCCATTGACTTCTGCATTGTGAACTATTGTGGTCTTCTGACTTGACCTCTCTTTTCTGTAATGAGATGGATGGTTCTTTGATGGGCATGAGAGCTGCAATAGTCAGAGGGTACAAAGATCAGCTTTAAAATGTGTTTAAGAATTATGCTATTCCAGTAAAGTGGTAATCACTTTTAAGATATGTGACCTCATTAGCCCTGGGAAGACTGGCTAGTGTCAGGCATGACTGTCTTCTATGGGAATTAAGTCCAATTAGGCAGTTGTTAGTTACTGCTAGGATGTGAGTACCACTGTTGCATGTTTAGCAATACCTTGTCCTGCTGGTCACTGTTATAGTTCAAACTCAGGCATTTATGCTTGTGAGACATGAGCCTTGCTAACTGAAGCAGCTCCCTAGCTCTACATCAGGTTGATGTTACAGTAAGAGAACACTGTGCCATGGCATCTTCAAGTAGGAGTAACTATTACACTCCACAGATGAGGAAAGCCATGTCAGGAGCATAGTAATTTGCCTCACATCATTTAGTTAACACAGTGATCTAGTCACATTTCTGATTTAAGAGCATGAAAGGATTCACTTCATTTATTTCTTCTCTTCTTCTTCATGATAGATTTGCCAAGATACATTAGCAGAAGGAGACTTGTCCCAGTTCACAGACCCACCACTCTCTATGCAGCCTGTTATGGCTGTAGCTTCAAATCTACCCTCAATTTCTGCAGATGCCCTCTACTTTCAATGACACCACGAGACGGTCCGGAGCCTCGGTGGAGCCACAGATTCAATATTATGCCTGGCTTAATCCTATTTAAACCGAAAACTTGGTTTTTCCTCCCTCTCATTGCCTCTAGGAGACAGACACAAAACTTGAGCTATGGCAGCCAGTGAGTTGGAAACCAAAAAAAAAGTAGATATTATCTTTATTTTTTTAACAAAGAAATTGTTGTATTTGATAGCAACAATAAAATCCACTGGAATTATTCTGTAGGAGTTTTCTTGAAATATTAATAGCTGGTGTTTTTTTCCTCCCTGACCATGTGTAATAAGCATAATCTGTCAATAATTAATTACAAGAGAAAAAGATCCAAGAGCAGGTTGCAGCCATTTTACAGAGGCAATTCCATTTCATTAACATTGTGCTTGCCCTAGAAGTAGTAATAAGAAATGTACTCAACCTTCACACCTGTAATTAATTCCATTACAAGGCTATGTCTCTGTAAAAAAGCAAAAAGCTTATAAGTCTGACTCCCTGGTCAGACGCCATGACAGGGGTTTTGGGTGTCATAGTTCAATGCATTTATATTCTATCAACATGGCTTCATTAAACATTGACTCAGTGCGTAATGTCACTGCAAAAGTGGCTCATTTTTAAGTGTGAAGAGCGTCCTCTCTCTGCCAGGCTGTCTTGGGGCATGGAGAGTCTCCTAAATAATCTGAGTGTTTGCTACTCTTCACTCACACACTCCGAAAGGAAATGATTCCATCCTGCTAAAAGACAAATTACAACTTAGGGAGTAAACAACTCAGAAGTCTCAGGATGTCCCTGAACCAAACAAGATTCCCAAGACCTCTTCCTCTCCAGGGTTCTGGAAGCAGTAAGACCTGCTATGGAGAGAGGAGACTGACATAGTCAGATGCCTACAAGTTATTGTAAATAAATCTCAGGAATTCAGGTTTAAGGAGTTGCCACACCCCACTTGCATAGTGGGGTGGAATTTGCAGTGACTCAGCTTCTTTAAGCTCTCCATGCTCCTGTAAATAACCCTCACCCACATTCCTATAAATCACTCTGATGATCTCAGTGGCTAGCCAAGTTAGACTTTAGTGGAATCATTACTTGGTTCTATTGTCAGTTCCTTACCTGAGCTGAGTGGACATTTGTTTGTATCATACAGCATGAATCTATGTCCCTAGTTCATAGGAGACAATTTAAAATATCTAGAATTCTTCAAGGCATACTCATATTTTTGTCATTCAAGGCCACCTCCTTAAAGCAGGCATCAGTCCATTCTAACAAGGTGACTTGCAGTGTGTCACCCAAGAGATTAAGTCAGTGAGTCAGGACAGAGATGGATTCATCATTAGAGATGTAGGCCATGTGGTATCAGCCAACCTCTAGGGAGAAGAAAAGGACTAGAAATGGAGTTCAATTTCATGGCTGATGATTTAATCCATTATGCTTGCATAATGAACTCCCCATAAAACCTGTGGTTCTGAAAGCATGTTAGAGAGCTTCCATGCTTAGCCTTATACTGCTGAGACCATCAAGGTGACAGGAGGGTGGAGCATCTTTGTGGATACTGAGGACCAAGAAGCTGTTGGGCCTCTACCTCCTCTTCTGGCTGCTGTCATTTCCATCATTGTCCTGCAATAAAATAGATGGTAAATTGCTTTGCTGTGTTTTCTGAGTCATAATAATGAAGGCTGAGAAGTGAGGGGATAGCTGACTCTCCCAAATCTGTAGTCAGCTGACCATAGTCCTGGGGAACTTCAATTTACAGCTGGTATCTTTCTGAAGGGAAGTTTCTGAGGATGGGACTTCATCTCCAGCATAACTGAGAGTAGTTTCAGAAGTCATTACAGAAGATAAAGAAGGAGGAGGAAAAGGAGGAGGAGGAAGAGGAAGGAGGAGGAGGACATTGCATGAGGGTTGGAAAGATGACACAGTGGTTAAGAGAACATATTTTTGTTTTGGGCAGGAAAGCTGAGTATGGGTCCCAGAACCACTCACACCCTGTTTTTCATCATTGTATGCAACTCCATCTCCAGGGTCTCTAACATCCTCCTATGAACTCCAGGCATTGTACTATATGCTTATGATGCCCTCAACATACACGTATAATCAAATATAGTGTCTTATAAAGAAAAATCATTGAATAAAAGAACATGTCAAGGTCTGAAGATTTTGAACCCGATTCTAGAGGCAAAGAATGTAATGAACAGGAACAAAGATTTAATAAAGTGTTAATAAAATAAGAATGAGAACTAGAGAGATGGCTCAGTGATTAAGAGCACTGGCCACTCTTCTAGAGGGTGCACGTTCTATTCCCAGCATCCCCCCCAGATGCTCACATAGCTATAACTCCAAGTGTGCTGACACTCGTCCCTTTCTTACCTCAGTTTCTGTGCACAAATAAAGCATAGGCATGCGTGCAGGTGAGATACCCAGACACATAAAGTGCAATGAAAATAAAACCGTTACTTTAAGAAAGAGGTGATGGTGCCGGGCGTGGTGGCGCACACCTTTAATCTCAGCACTCGGGAGCCAGAGGCAGGCAGATTTCTGAGTTCGAGGTCAGCCTGGTCTACAAAGTGAGTTCCAGGACAGCCAGGGCTATACAGAGAAACCCTGTCTCAAAACAAACAAACAAACAAACAAAAAAGAGGTGATGATGTCAGCAAGGAAGAAGGTAGGGGAGGCGAGTAGAAGGGGTTCTGAATATAGGGCATGGCTTCCCTGTGAACATTTAATAATCAACAACATAATAAGTTTATTACTTACACTGTTTTTATTGGTGTGCTTGTTCTGAGACAATCCATGCTGGTCTTGAACTCATTGTGTAGTCTAGAATGACTTTAAACTTCAACAGTGTTAGTTATACCTCCTACATATTAGAGTATAGATATGAGACACCACGACTATCCCATGGTGCTGGGAATCAGACCCATTGCTTCATGCACACCAGGCAGGACTCTAACAGCTGAGTCACATCTCCAGCCCTGAAGTTACCACATACTGAAAGTATGCTTGTTTCTAAGGAAAGGTTGTCACAGTGGTCACTACAACTGTTACTGTGTCTCTAGCTAGCAGTGCCCATAGAGCTCATGTCTTTTACACTCAGAATAACCAGACATTGGTTACTTTTGCTGAAGCAATTCAATTTGAGGGTTGTTTTCTACCTTATAAGCAGCCTTTATAGCTACGTGACAAGTCTGCTGCTTTTCCTGTGTCTTTGGTAAATTGTTGATTAAGCCACTTTTCCTCTGTCTATCCTGGAGTAGTGCCTGTTAGTTAAAGTAATCCTGGGCTAGCACAGGATTCTGCCCAGAGTGCTTCTCCGAGCAAAGCAGCCTGAATCTAAGAAATGGAGTAGATTTTCTCTCTAAAAATAAATTCTTCAGGTTGTCAGCCTACAAAGTCAGCAGGTGATCATTCAGATGCCTGGCCTCCCGGGTAAGGTTATTACCATCATTTATCCAAGTTCCACAATCAAATTAGGAGCAAATGAATGCTTTGTGATGTCCGAGTTTACAAGCAAACTGATAAGACAGCCATTAGCTATGTGCTCAGGCCAACCCTAAGGTCCACATCTGCAGATTGGTAGTGAGAAGCCCTTGATTTAGGTGCTTTCCACCATCGCTCTGTCTTCCTGAGGGCATTGCGTCCCCCCACCCCAGGGGATTTTTCTAAGTTACTCAAAGCAGTGGTGCAGTGGAGAATGATCCTGGCAAGAGGAGCGAAAACAAACTCTGATGGTCACTAAAATGAGGACTGTACAGATAAAGTTGGAAGGCGACATAGCTGCACATTAGGGATTATCCATTATGCCATCAAGAGAAAATAGGACTATGATCCATACTCAATAGACTGCACGTAAGGGACAGAAAACAGAATTTTATTCATTGTTTTGTTGATTTATTGAGTGCTAAATGCTCTCCGGTCAATAAAATGGGTTTCTAGAAGCCATTTTACAATAATCTGGGTTGGAAGGGAGCTCAAATGCTTGCCACACAAGTATCAGGACCTAGGTTTACTTCCCAGCACCAGGCAAGGTGGTACACACTTGCAATCCCAGAATTGGAGAGGCAGACACAGGAGTGTCCCTGGAACTCACAGGCCAAATAGTCAAGCCAATGAAGTGAGTCCCTGGTTCTAGTAGACAATATTACACAAGCACACACACACACACACACACACACACACACACACACACACATTCTTAACACACACAATCTCAAAATAAAATCTAGGATGGCAGCCATTGAGGAAGATATATCAAGTTTACTTCTGGTCTCCACTCCTAACTATTCTACAAAACTGACTGATTCAGACTTTATGATTGTTGAGAATTGGAATGTTGCAAATCCAGAACCATATTAATTACATTGATTTGTCTTTAGTCTCTTTAAATTCATTGCCTACCTCTGTGTCTCAGCATCATTCTGACTAAAACCTTTGGAGGTATATTAAATTGACAGACTACTACCTTCTACCAATCTATAGCAGACATTTCTCTTACATGATGTTTCTACCAGTGTATGTTAAAATGCCTTGATTGTTAATTATAAACACCACTTACTATTGGGACCACCTGGATTTGTATTCCTGGGTCATGGCTCCACTTATTTGGCAAAAGCTCCATGTCTTTCCCATTTTTTTTTTCTTTTTGAAAATTTCTTTTTGTTTCAGTTAATTAGTTTAATTTTAAAGCTCAGAGCCAATATACATTCCCAGTGGTGATACACAGGGACAGTGACAAAGAGGGTCTCTTTTATGTTTGGAGCACAGCACCCTCATCCTGTCCTGTGGGAGCTCAGAGTACTGGTGCTCCTCCTACCAGCTTTAAGTTGGAGAACACTGTTGACACATTCCTTTAGTTTCAGTTAAGTATTCATTGCCAAAGGTAGGCTGATCTTTGTTAGTTCCTATCTGAAAGCAGGGGAGGGGGAAGGGAAGGGGGAGGGAGGGAGTGTAAGGCTTATATGAAATACTCAGCCAAAGGCAGAGAACTTTTCCAGACCCCCTCTCTCACACATCCTAAGGATTAGTCCCCTGTGTTTCTCATATTTCACTTAGCATGCAGAACTCTTCTTATCATTGCCATACAGCCTGTACTTCTTTCCCTCCTCTTCTTCATCCTCCTCCTCCTCCTCTTCATGTTCTCTAGACTCTGTTGAAGAATTTGGCCCTCATATGTGCAGTGGAGGGATCCTTCCTTTCCTCAGAAACTTGATGAGGTTGGGCATTTTCAGGGCGGTATGGTCACAGATCCCAGAAAGTGTAATGATCCCACATCACCATTCCCGGGTTGAGAGAAGGCATCCTATTTTCTCAATAGTCACTTTTGCAATTGTCTGCTCACTGATCAAAGTGTGCACAGGCAGAGGTCAGCTGTATATCAGAAGCTTTTGTTTGCCATCAAGTGCTTAAGCCTCTTACTGACTGTCCCAAAGTAACCAAGGTGATGTTTGCCAGATGCCCCAGGTGACAGGAAGATCCCAGCTTCCTGGGTGTTTCTGCTAGTCATGAGTGTGCCACAGCCATGGCTCATGTAGCCCTGGTGCTTCAGAGTCTTCCTCACTGTTCACAAACACAGCATAGACTATAGACAAAAAGCCCAATTTTTAAAAAAAAAATCACAAATGTTCTGTGATTTTGAAGACATTTGACTGGCATTACAATTTTTAAAATTTTTATTTTAGATAATTATAAAGGTAGGAACATAGCAGAGGATTTATTTTTCTCCTTAACAAATGCACCAATAGTTATACTGTGAAACATCAATCAATTATGCCAGCCAATGAATGTCCACTTTTCCAGCAGAATTTTCATGCAGGATCATCATAACAGAGCCAGTGTGGAGTTACCCTGTTCCACTCCACTCTCCCTGTGACTTGTTACCCAGGTCTATAACATAAAGTCAGGAAACTCATAACAAGAGAGACATTGAAGATGCTAGCTACCAAAGGTAACTTTGCCATGGGTCCTCCTTAACAGAAGCTAAACTCTGAAGTTTATCATCCATGACAAGTCTCTCGCAGGTTTTTACGTGTTGTGTTCCAGCTCTTCAGATTCTCTTTTGCGTGGACTAATCACCCCAGTCAGCCCCAAAACTGTAAGACTTAATGTCAAGTCAGACAGTGGACTCAGTGATGCTACACTAATCATGAGCCAAGACAGTACATTGTCCACCTCATTATGGGTACACTGGATTTCCCAACTATATCTTCTGAGATTCAACATGCTTCATGATCCCATCAATCCACCCATCTCAAAGTGACAGAGTAATATATGACTGGAGACTCACGGGCAGAGAATACCATGTCTGGAGCAAAAGTGGGGTTGAGTTGTGCTTGGATTTACATATTTCAAAAGGGATGGTGGCAATTCTCAAAGGTTTATGTGACGATTGGATAAGTTATTACATTTTTTGTTCAATTTAGCGTTCTGAAAATGTATTATTGATACCAGTAGTAAATGTAGGAAAGCTCCTTAAGGACATACTGGGTTGAGAGGTTAAATATGGACTGTAAGGCATGCATATTCGAAGTGATGGGAAAAGAGAATCTGCTTTCCAGCTTTCTAAGACCAATTGCTAAACAACCAACAGTGTAAACAGGTTGGAGGAGTCTGGATTAGGAGTGGACAGCTCTAATTCTGCACAAAAGAAGCCTGGTTTACAAAGTTCAAACCCAGCCTGGGCTACATAAAGAAATCTTGGATGAAAGGAAATAAAATTATATAGCCACCAAAATAAATGGATTTCCTGTCAACATGATATTGGGCAACTGTTCTATCTTCTAGGGCTCTGTTTCTCACCAGAATATGTTCAGATTGTTCTCTGTATTAAATATCACAAAGCCCAAATGTGTTGACCACAATATACCAGTGTGTTGTCCCTTCATAGTACTCACAGTACATGTTAGAATATGGTAATAGTGGAATGACTAGTCCCTTGCCTCCCATTCTGTCATGGTATGTGGTGCTGGGAGGGTCTTTTCTTTAGCACTTCCATCTCTATAAAACCAGCAGATTCAACTACCCTAATCCAATAAAGATCCTATCGCAGTGCTCAGCAAGTAACTGCTTGGTAATAAATGAGAGCTGTTTTCCACGGTAATTCCATGATCAGTTGAGCATCTTATATAAAAGTGTGCTCTTGCTCTCCCTATTCTTTCCAGTGAATTACATTGATGAGAAACATTATGATAACCACTATTGTATCCTTCAAACAGGAGAACAACATCCTCCCATGTATGCCAGCTCTCACCAGACCAAGTTTGTCTAATTAGCACTATGGTTTCTGACCTTGAACTCAATACACACCAGGAGTCAATAACAATTAAATAAACTTGTGGAACAGAGGGAGGTGACACTGACTTAAGCATCTCGGGTAGAGTAATGAACAGCAGCTGAGTATTCCCAACTGGAGGGAGTCATGGTACCCATAGATTCCTCCCAGCACTTACAGGAGAAAATAGTATGCTTTGCCCATTGCTTGTCATCAGATATGAGATCCAAGTCTGTGGCAGTCCAAAGAACTCATCCAGGATCACATATAAAATATCGTATTTGAAGAAACACTGTCTAATCTGAAGGCCCATGGAATAAGCCAGGAGACACACTGTATGTACTGGGACATCTGATGGCACACTGTCCTTTCCATATGTAACTATTGCCACTTAACTCATTTCACCATTTGTGTCTCCTGTAATGTGAACATAGTAAAAGACCAGAGCAGGGTTTCTTAGTTTGACACATCTAGTAAGTGATGGAAAATTAAAACAGGTATTTAAAAGGATCAAATATTAAAAGTAGACCTTTGAATGTTGATCAAACAACCCACAAAAAATTAAGGGTAAATCTTCAGAATCTAAACTGTGTGAATGAGAATTTTTGCAAAGAACCTGTGTCTGTAAAGGCTGATGGACTATTTATAAGCTATGATACAAAGAGGGTTGAATGTTGCAGGTCCAGAACCCAAGTATATGTTATCTTGGACTAGTTCTATCTTCTGAAGGGCCCTTCCTGGATCCCTCTGTGTCAGAACTATCATGCTGTCATTAATAGATAATAATATTTTAGGATCTATTAGCTTAACAGTCCACCAGCTTCCATCAATCCAAAAGCTAAGAATGTCATCAAATAGTGCCCAAAGCCTATAAGAGAGAGTATCCATCTTGCTGTGACCCAGCCTCTGACACATCAATGTATTTTTAAAGGCCTTGATCTATAAATCTTTTTTTGTTCTGTTACTATTAAATTTCATGAAAATGCTTCCATATTGGGAAATTATTTTTAGAGCACATGTTCCTGGAGCACAGTCACTCACATTTGCTTCAGAATAAACCAAGTCTCGTGATCCTTGAGGAAAAAGCTGTTTCTTTGGATGACAATTGTAATCCAATTGTAACATGGGGGTCTGTTCTCTGAGACAGGCTGGATGACTGTAACTTTTATTTAAGGGACAGCATAAGGGTGAAGGCTTTGATGGCTGAAATCTGTAGACCCAGGAACACTATGATTTTTCTAAGTCCTAGAAAACAAGCCATTCATATTCAGGGCTGGGGTGGGGTTGGGAAATCAAAAGGACTGCTTGCTATCACAAAAAGTACACAGTTTCTGGTGCTTTCTCAGAAGCTGAAAATCCATCTGAAAGAATCCATCGGAATGTGTTTGATACAGCAGGTCACAGTGGGTGTTTTGTGTAGAAAACTTTATCAGTTCTCATTATACTTCATGCTGCTCTATGAAAGAGAAAACTGAGGTTTATAAAGCCCAAGAACACAGAACCAATAATAGATCAGCTGTTCTCAACCTGTGGATCATGACCCCTTGGGAAGTTCAATGACCCTTTCACAGGGGTCACCTGAGAATATCAGCAAACAGATAGTTACCTTACAATTCATAAAGGTAGCAATAATTGCAGTTATGAAGTACCAATACAAAGAATTTTGTGGTTGGGCATCACTACAAAATGAAGAATTGTATTAAAGGATTGAATGGTTTGGAAGGTTGAGAACCATGGAAATAGATGTGTGAATCCAGGGTTAAACCCATTTTTTTTTCTGATATTAAATCTTATGCTGATACCAATGCCAAAGTGTATTAACCCACACTATGGTCACATCAATAGGGTTTAACTTTTATTACTTTATTATATAATTTATGTGTGTGCATGCATGTTCTCTGGTGTATGCGTAGGTCAGAGGAGAGCTCAGCAAAGTTAATGCTTTCCTTCCATCATGTGGGTCCCAGACATCGAACCATCAGATGTGGAGGCAAAGCTGGGTGTAGTGGCAGATGTATCTAATCCTAGAGAAGGCAGAGGCAGGCTGATCTCTGTGGGTCAGAGGCTATCCTGGTCTACAAAGTGAGTTCCAGGTCATCCAGGGCTGTTACATCGTAAAACCTCATGCAGAGAAAGTAAGGGGAGAAGGGAGCAGGAGTCTTTATCTACTAAGTCATCTCTGCTCTGGTTTGACACTCAGAGTCATTTAAGAAGAGGTAGGTCAATCAAATTAATCCGGTATCAGGGTTTGGTGCATTTATGAGAGGGTTTGTAATATTGCTTTCCTGAGTCAATTTGGTTTTTTTCTAGGAGAAATTCACTGGCTACAGATGTGTCCAGAGGAAGCGGTTGTTCTGGCTACACAGAGAAATTATAGTAGAAGAAGAAAGAAACCCAGTGTCACTTAGCTGTCTGCTCAACAATAAGAAGTGTGGTTTTAGGGTTAGTGTTGAGTAAGGGTTAGGGTTAGAATCAGGGTTAGGACTAGGGTTAGGCCATTCCGACCCGAGTGGTTTGCTTGTGGTTGTCTTTTCTCTAACACTCAGCATTAGGCACATTAATTTGCTTCTTAAACTCCTTATATTTTAAAATATTCTACTTGATGGTTACAGGGCTGTGTATCTTAAAAGCCCCTATTTTGTTCTTCTTTTCTATTATTCCTTTCTAATATTTTAATGCAAATAGAATTACATCACTTTCCCCTATCTTTCCCCACTCTAGCCTCTCAGAGTTAACCTCCCTTGAATCCCCTCATATTCTCCACTCTCAAGTTACCGGCCTCTTGTACTTTGACCATATTTGTTACATGCATGCATGTATGTATGTATTTATGTATGTATGTATATCTGCTGAGGATATTTTTGTTGGGCTTGTGTATAAGGTTTCAAAGCTGACCCCTCAGCATTGCACAATCAATAAAGAGCTTAATGCTAGATAGTGCCATGTGTTGGTGTGTTTGTAAAGAAAAAAGATGTCACTCAGCGTCATGTGAGGACAGCACACAGGCACTTCAGAGAGCAACCTGCCAATAGCTCATGCAATTCTACCAACAGGTAAATAGCTTATACAGTTCTTACAACTGTGTCCAAGGAAACTTAAGCTCACAAATGTGTCAGTATAATCAATATGTGATGTTGAAAACAGTGAAGAAGCTGAAATAATATACCTGGCAATGATCAGTCAAGAAAAAATGTTACAGGTTTATTACTAATTTTCATCTTATCTAGTAATCATATACTAAGGTGTCATCATCTACATAAACTGGAAATCACAATGGAATGAAGAGAAACGTGCACATGTACCTTTCTTTAATTCTTTTTCATTTTTAGACAGTCTTGTGTAGATGTGGCTGGCTCACACTTCCTGGATATCCAAGGGTGAACTTGACCTTTGGACCATCCCTCCCTCCCACCCAATTCCCTGCTTCTGGGATTATAAATGTGATCCACTGTGCCTAGTTCATGTGATGCTGGAGAGAAAACCCAAGGCTTCATGCACGCTAAGGAACCATTCTTCCTATTGCCCAATTACACTCACCCTTTTATTATAAATTTTAGTTATCAAAAATATAATATATTGTACCCAGAAAGCTTTCTTGAGTAAAAAGATAGTCTTGCTCATTATGAAAAATAAAATACCTAAAAATGATGTATTTTCCATACAGTTGAAGGTTACAAGTCTTAAGTAGCCTCTATCTAGAGAAGAAAGTGTGAAGGAAAAATGTAGACAATAAACTTCACCTTCTTCTGTGAAGTTCTCTTCCTTGATGCAAAAATACTCTAAGAGAGATGTAATAAAACAGTTATGCAAAAGCTGGAGAGATGATCTGAGGAGAAGAGCACTGACTGCTCTTACAAAGGACCAGTTTGATTCCCAGCACCAACGTGGCAGCTCACACCTGTCTGTATCTCTGTCCTTAGGGGATTCAAACCCCTTTCTAACCTTTACGTATGCTTTCCCACACCTGATGTACAGACATTCAAGCAGGAAAACCAACCGTAGACATAAAATAAACTAAAATAGTTAAACAACTGTGCATAGTTAGTAGTGCCTCTGTTATAAGTGATAATCAACATTTTTTAAGTTAAAACCAAATTTCTGGAACAAGTTCTACTAAAAGAAACAACACCACAATCTTTTCTTCACAAAATTAAATTAAAATGTATACATAGAAATAAAAATCTCACCTCTTACTCTGGCAAATTGGTTTACTCTTTGATTTGGCATAGGTTTTATGACACAACTTTTTCAGTAATTGAAAAGGACATACTACCTTTGTTCGTATGGACGTCATATGGGTGGCTTGGAAACTGCAGAAATATCTTTTCACAGTTCTGGAGACTGGAGTGTTAAAGATCCAGTTGGTGACGGGCTATTGACTTTCTTGTTCATAGATTTACCTGGAAGAAGGGAGACCTATTCCCAGGTCATCATTGATAAGAGGACCAGACTGGTTAGTTTTAGGTCCAAGTGACACAAACTAAAATCACTTAAGAGGAGGGAGCCTCAGATGAGAAAATGTCCCAATAGGATCAGGCTTTAAGCAATCCTGTAGGGCACTTTTCTTATTTAGTGATTGATGTGGAAGGGCCTACCCCACCGTGAGTGGTACCATTCCTGGGAAAGTTGTCTTGGGTTCTATAAGAAAGCAGGCTGGCCAAGCATAAAGAAGAAGCCAGTAAGCAGAAAGCCTCCAGGGCTTCTCCATCAGCTTCTGGCTCCAGGTTCATGTTCTGCTTGAGTTCCTGCCCTTTCTGCTTTTGACGATAAACTGTTATAGGGAATGATGAAGGAAAAAAACCCTTTTCTCCTCAAGTTGGTTTTGGTTATGGTGTTTCGTCACAGCAATAGCAACTCTTACAATGACAAAAACTAATTGGTGTCTAGAGGATACAGCCTTCCTATAAATCATCTTCCAGATGCATCCCCCTTCCCAGGGTCACACTGGTGACCAGCGTTCAATAGTTAGGTAATTATTACTGTTCTTACAGAGATTCAGGGCTGAGTTCCCAGCACCCACAATGGGTTGTTCACATGCTCCTGTAACACCAGCCCCAGGGCATTTCTACCACCCAGTTCTGGCCTTTGCAGGTACTACATATACACGGCACATATAAGGTCAAGCAAGCACATACCTGGGCATAGAAATTAAAAATATAATTTTAAAAAAGATGAATTAAGACCTCAGCAGATATAAAGACATGCGCTGTACCAGGTAATGACAATATTTAAGAAAAATGTAATTTGGAAGCAACGACTTATGATAAATGTGGGATTTCTAAAGCATTTTAAGTAGCTATTAATTTCAAGGAAATATTCTGAAAATTTCCAAGTTATACTTTATTTTCATTTCTTAAAGATTAATTCTATTTTTTGCTCATGTATACGCACCTGGCTCTGTGTTCAGATGCACTTGTGCATGTGGTTGCCCAGGAGGTGAGAAGAGGATGCTGACTTCCATGGGACTGAAGTTAAGGATGGTTGTGAGCTTTCCAGTGTGGGTGCTGGGACCTGAGCCTGGTTACTCTGCAAGAGTGGCAAGTGCTGTTAACAACTGACACATCTCTCCAGCCCCACAATGGTATAACTTTTATTGATATAGTAAATAGTTTAATAACAAAGCCTCACCCTAAAATGGCTATTGTTATTTTTTTTATGTGTGAAAGTATGCTTGTGAGTATGGTTACATGTGTATGTGGTTGATACAGATTCTTATATAAGCATGGGTAGAGGACAGAGGCACATCAAGTGTCCTGTGCTATCACTTTCTGCCTTATTTGAGACAGGGCATCTCATTAAACTTGGAGTTAGAATGTCAGTCCAATGACTCCGACAGTTTTGGGATTACGAGCATGAATACCCATGCCCAACTTTTTTTTTTAACATGGCTGCTAGAATTTGAACTCAGGTCTCTGTGCTTGCACAGCAAGTATTCTTACCTGCCAACTGAGCCATCTCTTCCGTTCCTCTTTATTCTTGAACCTCATAGTTTGCAAACTTTAATATAAATGCCCTGCACCACAAACTGCATCAATAATTTATTTTTTTCCAATCAATGCTACAATTTTGTTTGCAGTCTTGCATAGCTGATCATATTTTTAACCTGTTGGTTTTGTGTCTTATTCTCACAGCAGCAAGTCCTTATTTATTGGCTCTGAATGGAAGTTATAGCCCAAGATACATCACAGCTAGCTTTAAAAACAAAAGATCGATAAAAGCTCAGCTGTCAGCACCATTGTTAAACCTGTCCCTTATCCATCAGCCTGAGCTCTACGGCAGCAGGCTATGTAATTACAATTCTTCATAGCTCTACAAACTTTCTTTGACATCAACATGATTATTTCCAAGGAAGCTATAACTTTAAGCAATCCCCAGAACTCCAAACTGCAGGAATCAGCACCTTGGATTCCAGATTTGAAGTGTCAGCAAATCATCCTTTTAAAATAGCGAATATTTCCAGAGCAGTTGGCTTGTAAGAAAAGAATAAAAAGTCACACAGTTCTCCTCCAAAATTTTCTAGACCTGTGTGGGCTGTTTGACTCATTTTTTAAAAAGCATTTTTAAATTTTTCTTCAATCAATTTTTAGAAGTCTCACAGAAAGGCAAGAAAAATAGTAAGTACATCTTGTGAAAATAATGAAAAAAACTGCAAGAGTGAAAGAATAAAGTGAATGTTTAGTTAGTTAGAATGTGGGTTTGAAAAGTGTTAAAGTGACTTGTTCTAGTACAGAAATATTTCTGATGATTTAAAATATGATGTAACTTTCTGTAAAGACCTTCCAAGCTAAGCTAGCATCTGCTTGCTCCCAAGTTCAGCCAACAGATCTTTTGGTCTGATAATCTAGTAACATCACATTCATTAATGGTTTAAAATTTTCCATGGAGACATGGACCAAAGGCTGGGGACAAAGCTGGATTGATGAAGTGCTGGCCTACAGTAAACAAAGACTTTGGTATCATTGTTGAGTAAATCAGGCATGGCAACCCTTGTGAATACTAGACATAAAATTAAATCTTACCTAAAAAAATTAATAACATAGAAGAAGAAGTTAATTAATCACCTATAAAATGAGCAAAAACTTTTCATACATTTCAGAAAAAAGAACTATCAAGGATTTGATAACTGTGATTCCAGAAGAACTGTAGATATAAGAAGTTTCAGGAAAGAGTTATCGTTGATAAGACCCCCAAGCTTAAGTCATAGAATTGAAAATCAATATCTGTAATCCATGTAACAAAGATGAATAAAAGATGAATAATTTGGGGAACTAGTAATCAGAAACTATTTAGATGAGAATAAGATTTTTTAAAGATTAAAAAAATAAGAAAATTATGTAAGATTCAACAGAAATGGGTGAACTGTTATTTTACTATAGCTAAGAGCGTCTAAAAAAGTAGAGAATGTAGTATACTAATATTTGGAAAAATATCGAGGAAGGTTTTTTTCTTAATAGAGGAAAAACTTCAATGCACAAATACAAAATTACTGTCAGAAGGATAGAATGATTGTAAGTGTAATAGCTCAATCAAAAAATGTGGTGTAGCAGTAAACACAGAGTTCACAACAGAGTAATATTGAATGGCCAAGAAGCACTTAAAGAAATGTTCAAAGTCCTTAGTCATTAGGGAAATGCAAATCAAAATAACACTCAGATTCCACCTTACACCAATCAGAATAGCAAGATCAAAACCTCAGGTGACAGAATGTGGAGAAAGAGGAGCACTCTCCATTGCTTCTGGGATTGCAAACTGGTATAATCATTCTGGAAACCAATCCGGGTGTTCCTCAGAAAATTGGAAATAGATCTACCTGAAGACCAAGATATACCATGCTTGGGTATATACCAAAAAGATGCCCCATCATGCCACAGGGGCACATGCTCCACTATGTTCATAGTGGCCTTATCTGTGATAGCCAGAAACTGGAAACAACCCAGATGTCCCACAATGGAAGAATGGATACAGAAAATGTGGTTCTTTTAAACAATGGAATTCTATTCAGCTTTTAAGAACGAGGACATCATGAGATTTGCAAGCAAATGGATGAGAAAAAAAATCATCCTGAGTGAAGTAACTCAGATCCAAAAGGACATGCATGGTATGTATTCACTAATATGTAGATATTAGTTTAAAAAGTACAGAATACCCAGAATACAATTCACAGAACTCAAGAAGGTTACCAAGACAAAGGGCCCAAGAGAGGATGCTTCCATCCACTTAGGAGGGAGATAAAAGCAATTGCAGGGGAGGGGAAAAGGGAGGGAAAGACCTTCGAGGGAGACAGGAAACGGAAAACATGATCAGGTACTGGGGAGGGGGACAAGAATGAAGCCTTGAGGGCCAGAAGAATGAATGGAAACCAGCAACCTAGGGAGGTAGTAGGTGGGGGACCGTCTAGAATGCACCAGAGACCTGGGAGGTGAAAGACACTCAGGACCCAAAAGGAGAGACCTCAGATGAAATGCCAAAGAGTGGGCTGAAGTAACTTGTAGAGTCCACCTCCAGTAGAAAGACAGAGAATCAAGTAGAGGGATGGGGTTGCCACCCCACAGTCAAAACTCTGGTCCAGAATTGTTCCTGTCTAAAAGAATTACAGGGACAAAAATGGAGAAGAGAGTGAAGGAAAGAAGGTCCAGTAACAGGCCCATACTGGGATCCAGTTCAAGGGGAGGCTCCAAGGCCGGACCCTATAACTTATGCTATGGTGTATTTACAGACAGGAGCCTAGCATGGTTGTCCTCTGAGAAGCCTCTGAGACAGATTTACACCCAACCAATGAACTCAAGTTGGGGACCCATGTGGTTGAATTAGGGAAAGGCTGGAAGAAGTTAAGGAGGGCGATCCCATAGGAAGATTAGCAGTCTCAACTAACTTGTTCCCCTGAGATCTCTCAGACACTGAGCCACTATACACTAGTTGGTCTGAAGCCCTGGTCATATATACACCAGAGGACTGTCTGGCCTGGCCTCAGGGAGGGAAGAGGCACCTAACCCTCAAGAGACCTAAGGCCCCAGGGAATAGGTAGGCTTGGCAGGGTGGGGTTGGGTGGGGTGAGTGGGGACATCTTCTTGGAGATGGAGGAGGACTAATGGGATAAGTAACTATAGGATCTATAGGATGGACTGGAAGGGGGATAATGACTGGACTATAAAAAATTTAAAGATTTTATATATACACATATATGGTGTGTGTATTATATCTATATATCTATATGTATATATTTATATATATATATACACTTTTATTTCAGAGGCCATCTCTCCAATGCTTTAAAATATTAAGTATTTAAGGCCACAGTATATAGTACACACTTGCATTTCATCCGAAGGAGATATCATGTCATCTGGGAAAAGGGAGATTGCAGGAAAGGAGACAGGAAATGAAGGACTGCTGAGCCACTGAGTGAGTCACTTAGAATAAAGGGTTGAGAGTGACTGAATCCATGGAGAGAGTACAACAGATGCTCCTCACACTTGGTGAAATTGCTCTAGAAGTTTGAATTTATTTCCAGCTAAAGTTAAAAATGGTTATTTCTTTTTAAGATGACAGTCTTACATATGTCAACATGTTTTGGCTACAAATATAACTTTTGGGAACAACTGCAGTTTGCAAGGTTGCTTCAGACAAAGATATATAAGTGAATTGCAGAAATCTGAAGCACATTTTAAACACCATAAAAGCCCTGCATCAGGTGAATAGAAACAAACCTAAAAATTATGCAGCCTTCATATAGAAAATTGATCTAAACGAAACAAAGAAATCAATAGAAAAAAGTTTTATAACTGAATAGATGTAAGAACATGTCATACAGTTTTCTTGATTTAAAGGATCAATATATAAATTTAACTAAAGTTGAGAGAGAGAGAGAGAGAGAGAGAGAGAGAGAGAGAGAGAGAGAGAGAGGAGAGATTGGTTTTTACTGTAATTACAACCAAATTATCTGGTATTTAGGTTTTCCTACAAAAACTAGCAAAGGTGATTCCATTATGAAGGCAAAAGGTAAGAAGCAATATTCTTATAAACATATGCAGAAATGACAGAGGATGTATAAATGTGAAAATGTCAACTGTATAATTTATAGGTTTTAAATATCTTGATTTTAATACTCTATCTTTGGTACACACAAAGTAAACACAAATGAATTATAATACATAATTTTCTTTTCTTTATTTCTTTGTTTGACATAGCCTTATTACATATATAGCCCAGATTGGCATCAAGTTATTTTTATTTCTATGTTTTTAAAATAGATTTTTTTTAAAATAGAGGTTTACATATAGCCCAGATAGGATTACGTGTTGGCTGAAAGATTGCTGGGTAGCCAAGGCGAGCCTTGTGGTTACATTGAATACAGAAGTCAACAATTATAGAGCAAAAAACAATACATTTTATTAAACAAAAGAGTTTATTAAAACCTCTATCAAGAAAGTAAAAAAGTCGAAACAAGAAAAGAGAAAAGGTACTTCTAATTAGTATGATCAACAAGTATCTCACACATAAATTATACAAAAAAAATATGGCTGATAAAGGGCAGATCAAATCAAATGTAACAATGGACAAAGCATTTGACAACAGTAGATATCTAAACAAAAAATACTCACCTGAAAATACTCCCAAGATTATCAGGCATCAGAGAAATAAAAATGAAATGAAGGGGGTACTATAATATACCCAGCTAGAATAGCTCAGACAGATCAAACAAACAGACGGTAGGCAGCAAGTAGAGGCCACACAATGCTGACTAGGAGAGGAAATGTGAATAGCCACTTGAGAAAAGTTTCATATTGTATACTAAAGGTGAACATGGACATATTTGGTATGTACCATGAAACTCAGACAATGTTGTGTTTAGGTGATAGCTCAGTGGCTAAAGTGTATGCTATGTGCCATCTATGCCAAGATGTACAGTGGTATGTGTCTATGGCCCCTAATTTTGGCATGTGACAGCAGACAGATTCCAGGGCTAGCTCCTTAGCTAATCTAGTAAGAATAGTAAGATTCAGACTTTGGGAGAGATCCTGTCTCAAAATGTAAGACAGAGATAAATAGAGGAAGATAGCTAATATCAACCTTTGGCCAACACACAGATATACACCATGTATACAAAAGGACAAGGTAAGAGTGTATACGAGTTATTTGAATCGTTTTGTGATAAAATGCCCCAACAAAAGCAATTTAATAGTGAATTTTGGTTCAGAGTTCTTGTCCATCATGGTGGCGAAGGGCATACTGGCAAGACCATGTGACATCTGGTCACACTGCATTGACCAGGGATGAATACTGGTGTTTAAATCTCTTTCTCCTTCTTACTGATTCTAGGCCCCCATCCAAGGTATGGTGCTACATACTGTTAAAGGTAAGTCCTTGGTGGGTCTTCCCATCTCAATAGACGTCTTCTAGACAAGCTTTCAGAGCCATACACAGAGACTTGTCTCCTAGAAGATTCGAGATCCTGTCAGGTCGACAATATTAAATATTATGCAGTGCTATTTGCTACTATCAAAAAGTGATTTATGAATCATAGTATAATTTATGGTACAGTATAATTTAAAATGCATATATCAATAAAATGAATGATATATCTTATAGGCAACAGGGTTGTTCGTATCTCATATATGATACCAGTCAAAGAATCCAGATGTACCTAATTATATAATATAGGGTTTTGATTCATTAAAATGCTAGGACTAACCTTTCATATTTGAAAGCAGGATATGGGTTATTCATAGAAAACTGGAGGCTGGTAAAAATGAGAGGGAAATGTATAATTTGATTTCTGGGTTATTCTCTTGATCAGATGGACATGACATGAATATGCATTGTGCATTATAATTCTTTGTGTGCATACTCATAAATTCTTTATGTTTTTATTATAAAACCCTATATGTTACCCACCAAATACAGTGATGTGACCATAAACATCACAGACCAAGTTTGGTTGTACCAGGAGCCCCCTATTACCAGGCATTATTATCATTCCTAGATGTGGTGGTGGTAAGCTGCCTTCTGTGTTGATAATTGTACAAAAGAGAGATGGCAGGCTTAAAGGATGGCTTACTATTCCTACTTAGACTTGGCTTACCACATTTCTTGATAAACATGTACTGGCCACAACAGCTCATAAGGACAATTCTCCACTGAGCTCAGGGTTTCAATGATGTATCCAAATACATCTTCAAAGAAGTAGACCATACAATAAATTGATGTTAGCAGCTATGGTACATAAGAAACTCCATCATCTTATCTTGCCACTTCATAAGTTTTATCTACTATCCTCAGGGCCTCAAGTTCTGGTAAAAAAAAAAGTTACTCATGGTCCTTTATAGTCACCCTACACATAATCTTCAATCTTCATTTCCTGACTTTGCTTTGCTTTTGTCCTTCCACTCTGCCACGTTTCTACATGGCTAAATGCTACTCAGGGCTCCTTTAGATGAAGTTTAAATCACTCAAGTCATCACACTCAAATCACTTGAACTTCCATGTGTCACCAGCTTATCCATCATTGGAGATATAATCCACAAAAAAATAGGCAAACCTCATAGAGAACTTCCTCTTCCAATGTGAAGCTTGCTTTGAGCATCTCTGTGCCCTTCCCCAAACCTTGATCAGTCTAAATAGACCTTAAGTGCTTGCCACAGTTAGACCTTAATGACCCAGGTGGAGTCTTCTGCTTTGTGGCACCTACAGGAATTTAGAAGAATTGACACTCCTCTGAGCTTGCTATGCAACTCAGTCCAGCTGAAACAAAGGATGGGTCTGTGGGATCTCCCTATATAAACATAGTGCTGAATATGAACTTTGAGCCTTGATCAGAACCTTTGTCTTGGCTTCACCCTTCTCTTGTACCCTGTCCCTTTTCATTTCCAGGCCCCTTTCAGGTATACCCAGTTTTTCCATGGCTGCTGGATGGCTACACATCTCAGTACAAATTAGTGTTCTGCTCCAAACCCGCACATCCCCACTACATTACATGTTAGTACCCATGGTTTCTGTTTACAAGTGGTCATGACAACTGTACATTGAGCAATTTAATGTAAGAATGTGGTTTTACTACATTGTTTCTCTTGTACATAGTAGATGTTCACTAACTAGTCATTAAATCCCTACAAACTTTAACTTACAATGGCTTAGGGCAAAGACTGTCACATATAGAAGGTACAAGTAACTATGTTGCCCTCTAATGTCCTAATTTATACTCCCTATTTTATTTTGTTCCTTCATTATTTTAAGGTCAAGCTCTTTTTTTTCCTTCTAACTAGATGCTAGGTCTAGAATGCACAGCAATTATAAATGGTGTAGATATTATGCATAAAGGAAAAATTTAAAAATTTAATTGTTGAGGTATGCATTATGAGTACTCAGAAGATGTAGAAACAGTGAGCTGAGATATCCTTTATTCTTTGTCCATTACCCTTATTCCCTTTTCTGTCCCAAGAAAAGATGCTAGGAAAAATTACTCACATGGGGATATTTGAAGTCAGTAATGTAGGGAGTCTGGATGTACTAACTAACCCATAGGGGATTAAATTGATAACAAGTGACCACTATAAATATTTATCTCCAGTCTCCTCTGAGCTCAGGAAGTCATTTATATAGCGCCATATATCTTCTAGTTTCACCTCTTAAGATGACAGGAAATTTTTCACCACTAGCTTTACTACACAGTGTGACTTTTTCCAGACATTTTGATAAAAAGAAATGATGGGTGGGAAAATGCTTTGGGTGGCAATTCCTACTGCTCATTTCTGACAAGCCTACATTTTCCTCATTTTTTTTTCTCTCAGCTGCTTCAAGGAATGGCTGTGAATTCCCTTTCCTCCTCGTCCTCGTCCTGATGTGAACATTGATTTCTCCTAGCCCCTGCTTATTTGCTTAAAACAGATCTCAAGACAAGTAGATTTACTGACTTCTGGTTTTTATTCATCTTTCAAAGGTTAAATTTAACTAAATTCTTTGTGATAGAAAGACATTTTAAAGCCAAATTATTAACAACAAAGGCACCATAGCTAACAGCTAATAACACCCCTTTCTACATACCACTTTTTCTATCAAGTACATTGGACATACAGAGCCTTTGTCTTGGTTCCTGTCATCCTATAGAATGAGGACTCCTAGAATTCCTGTTTTTCAGTTGAAAACATTGGGACACTAAGATTTGACTGAGATTTCCTTGGCTGACAAAGAAAACCCAAAGACCAGAGTTTGGTTCTGAAGTCAAAATGTTCTTCTGCATCGTAACACAAGGATGCCATCAGATACTCTAGTCTCTGAGCACAAGTCTTTTGGGCTTACTTTCCTAAATCAGTAGCACAAATATCTAAAAGAACCTCTTCACATCAGCTTAAGAACAGAACCCTGGAGTGGTTGGAGGTGTATGCAGCAGTTACTATAGAACCAGGCACCCAATATTCATCGAGGTCCCTTATAGGCGAGAATTTATTTGTTATTTGTATAATAATTCTTATGGGGCCTTGTAAGGATATGTGCAAAATAATGATAATTTCTATAAAGTACATTATTTCCTACCCTGAACAGTCTTTACAGCCAATATTTTTGTGCTTATATTTAAGACTTCTCCCAGTAAGTTGAGTTTGACTTCTCTGAGATCTGAATTTATCTACAGGGATCCTGAAGACCAACGGAGCCTATAATCTGTTAATGTCAAAGTAACTACATACATGTGGTCCTTTATAGTCAGTAGATAATTTTCATATATAGACAGTTTTGACCAAAGCATAAGAAACAAGTACTTCTCTTGAGATGATTTACTACCCCCCCCCCAAAGAATGCTTCCACCATTTGGCTGAAGAATTAGCAAAAGAAGTTCAAGTCCTATGCTTCCCACACAATTTTCAGATAAGAATAGGACTTGGTAACATCCTTGGCTACTCTACCCCACATAGCCAACTACTGTGCATGATCACTATTATAGCCAACTATTATGATGTATCACTTCAGATAGTCCTCAATTCAGCCTTTGAATGGTCTTACAAAGGACTAACTAGGGGCTAAAGAGATGGCTCAGTTCAGAGCACTCACTGCCTTTGAGCAAGACCTAGGGTTGTTTTCCAGAAGCCACATCAGGTATCTCATAGATGTCTAGGACTAGTCCCATAGAATTCCTGCCTTCATCTGGCCTCTATGGACACTATCAAGCTACAAGTATATATGCAAGCAAATCATTCATACACATAACATAACCAGATCTTTAAAGTCCAAAACACTAATGCTCAATATTTATTCTACAGCATAGTTTTCCTTTCTGGTTATAAGGTCAAAATGCAGAAAGTAGCCAGACATGGTAGCCTGCACTGGTAATTCCAATCCTAGGTAAACTGACAAAGGTGTTTCAAGTTCTAGGACATGCTGGGCTACATAGTAATTCCATGTCTGGAGAGGGAAGGATAGAGATAGTAGGGGTTATGTAATAGAAAGGCATGAAGAGGGAGGATTATGGAGGGAGAGGGAATAATTCTCTTTTTTTCTACTTCTATCTTCCCTCCCTCCCTCTCTTTGTCCCTCCTCTTCTCCCCACATCATTTAATAAGACATTATTTTTATTTTTAAATGAAGGATTTTCAGCTGTTCTTATTAACATCCTCTGCACATTCCCTCCTTGGTAATACACTAAACACGTTGTGACCATAGATGCTACTTTATATGAAGTCATCCCAAGATAAGTGGAAAAGAAGGTGAGAGTTTTGGAAGTTACAGATACATGCAATCTACGATGCAATGGGAAATTGTGAGGCACATTTCTCAGAATGTCGGAGGAGCTGACAGATGCTCTCCCAATATGCTGAAGCTCATGAGCTGCCCTTAGTTCCCTTTCAGAATCGCTACCATGAGGAGTAGCAATGTCAAGGAATCTATCTGTCTATGGCAACCTCATCTTCTCACCCAGGATGTATTAGTCTATGTGGCATGGAAATGTCTGTGCTGTCAAAAAATATGACATTCGGCTAACATTGAAGAAAATTGCTACTTTCTAAAACATAGATTCTCACCTCTCAGTTCATGAATATTTTTTCAAAGGGTCTCTAATCTCAAGATATCAAATATAGAATTCAATGTATAAAAGAATATGCAAATTTTCATTTGGGGGAAGACAGTCTCTATGATTTTTCGTTGATTCTCCAAGGTGTCTGTGATGAAAAAGGAGATCATAAACTACTGTGGTTAAAGAAAAAGATGTTATAAAAATAGAGAGAAACAGAGTCAGTTAAATTTCTCATAAATCATCCTCAAGATTTCTATAATGTTTAACACACACACACACATACACACACAGTGTCTGGGATGAAGAGGAGAGAGAGAGAGAGAGAGAGAGAGAGAGAGAGAGAGAGAGAGGAAAAAGAAGAAGAAGAAGAAGAAGAAGAAGAAGAAGAAGAAGAAGAAGAAGAAGAAGAAGAAGAAGAAGAAGAAGAAGAAGAAGAAGAAGNAAGAAGAAGAAGAAGAAGAAGAAGAAGAAGAAGAAGAAGAAGAAGAAGAAGAAGAAGAAGAAGAAGAAGAAGAAGAAGAAGAAGAAGAAGGAAGAAGAAGGAAGAAGAAGAAGGAAGAAGAAGAATCTTTTCTGGCCTTTTTAAGAGTTGGTTTTGGTTTTGTTTCTTTTAAGCATGGTCTTAATCTGTAACCCAGATTGGACCCACACCTAGACTAATCCTCCTGGCTCAGACCCCAAAGTGCAGGCTTAGATATGTGAGCAACCTTACCATTTAAAAATAGCTCTTTCCTCTTACCCTTGTGATTTAATCTCTTAATCACCAACTAAGATTGGAAAATTTTATAATACCATATTAGAAAGGACAGTACAGAACTGTGGCCATGACACTCTGAACTTGCCCATCTTCATCTGACTTTGGAGGCAAAGCAAGGTCAGTCCTGGTTAGCACTTTGACGGAACAGACACACACGTAGTTGCTCATTGTCATGCTGCAGGGAGAAATATCACCATGAGCAGAAAAACAATGATCTCTGAGCAATTTAAGATGCTCTGGCTGGGCATGGTGGTGCAAGCCTTTAATCCCAGCATTCGGGAGGCAGAGGCAGGCAGATTTCTGAGTTTAAGACCAGCCTGGTCTACAAAGTGAGTTCCAGGACAGCCAGGGCTATACAGAGAAACCCTGTCTCGAAAAACCAAACCAAAAAACAAAACAAACAAGATGCTCTGGAAATACTATCACTTTGTTTTAATTTTTCTGCACCACAAGTGTTAACTGCACTTCCATCTAACAAATGAGGAACCTAGGTCTGTGGTGAGAAAATCAACTTTATCTCCTTGCTATGGGGATCTTGAGTTGCAGACAATCCTGTTTAATTTGCTTCTGGGTAGAAACCTCTACTGTCTGTGAGCTATGTGCGAATCACTTTAAGAAGATATAGGAAAATAGTGCTGAAGGGATGGCTCATAGGTTAAAAGAATGCATACTTGCAGAGAAACTTTCTAGGGTTTCTGTCACTCACATGAGCAGGTTGCAGCCATCTGTAACTTCATCTCTGGTGCCCTCTTCTGGCCTTCTTAGGCACCTTCACTCTCATGTGCCTGCACACACAGACACAGATACATAGGTAAAAGTAAAATAAAAAGATTTTTAAAATATCTTAAAAGAGATCAAATCAGACAACTCCAGTTTTTACTTTTAATTGACTGAACAATGACCTATAAGCAGCAATTTCAAGAACATAAAGAAAGTTTGGTATCACCCACCACTTCTCTCAAAAAAGCAATAATAACTAAAATTTGAGGCAATGGCAATTCAAAATTAAAATATTTTTATTATTTCAATAACACAGCCATATCATTCATTCAGATAAAGCACTCATAGATGTAATCAATCTTTAAAAGTTACACAGGCAACATGAGCAAGCAAGGAAAGAAAAAAGAAAGAAAGAAAGAAAGAAAGAAAGAAAGAAAGAAAGAAAGAAAGAAAGAAAGAGAAGAAAAAGAAGAAAAGAAGGAAAAATGAAGGAAAGAAGAAAGGAAAGAAGGAAGAAAGAAAGGAAAGGGGAAGGAAAGAAGAAAAGAAGGAAGGAAAGAACAAAGGAAAGGAGGAAGGAAAGAATGAAGGGAAGAAGGAAGGAAGAAAGGAAGCAAGTAAGCCAAGCCCCAAACTCAAACTGAACAAAGAACACAGACAAGCTAAGTCTTCACTGGGTCAGGGCTGCAAAGCAGCATAGAGACTAAAGGATAGAGGCTGAAACAGCAAAGGGAGACCCAGATGGAATCACAAGAGATAAATCTCATGCTCTAAACAAACCTGAAGGCAGAAAAGAATGGCTACTTGTTCAGAAGAGTCTATTTAACACAATTGAATATCCCAGCAGTCCTTTACCTGTTACAAAATTGAGCAAATATTTAAAAGTTTTCTTTTTCTCGTTCCTTCCCTCCCTTTCTCCCTTCCTCCTTCCCTCCCTCTTTCCCTCCCTCCCTTTCTTCCTCCCTTTCTCCCTCCCTACAACCTTCTCTCCCTCCCTCTTTCTTCCTCATTTTTCCACTCTCTCCCCCTTGTGTGCTATCTTTCTCACACACACACACACACACACACACACACACACACACACACACACACACACACAGGGGCGGTGGGAGAGAGAGGGAGAGAGATAGATGAGAGATATGCAGAATATTCAGGCAAAGAAATTCAGTGAGCCAGTAAACCCACACTACACATACTTTCTCGAGGAAAAAGAAAAGGAATTAAGGCAATGATTTTTGATAGTGCTGTCTTTCTTGGTTACAAGACACATGTTGATTAAGACAATGAAGAAAAATTATAGGCCAATATATGTCATGAGGTTTATGAATTTATCAGAAATACTCATAAATTTATAGTAATGTAGTCAACAGTGTAATATGCAAAAAGTAACATACTGAAGTCAAGCGTGGCTTATAAAAGTAATGCAAAGTTAAAGTCAAAATTACTATTAATACATTTACCTCATTAACATATAAAAAGAAAAGTTATATAATCATCTTGATATGAAAAAGTAAAACATTCCATAAAATTCAGTATCAACCCATGATTAGAAGGAAAACCAAATTATAATATTTATGTTTCTAAACTAAAAAAAAAAAATCTTAACTTACTTTATTGACAACAAACCTTATACTTAAAGCAATGTTTCAAATCTAAGCTAGTACCTGTTAGAAGATACACTCAAATGAAAGAAAAATATGCTGATTGCCCTATATTAATCACCCCATCCATAACTGAAAACAGAAAATGTATATAACTGAGACTTAGCACTTAGTAGGACTTCTGGCAGCCCAGTGCTTCAATAACATCCAAGTACAAGATTTTGTATAATAGATCTTTAATTGACTAGCAACTAAACACCACCAGCACCACCACAACGGCCTTTCACTCTTTTCTTAAACATTGGTCCAGAGAACAAGCTTGGAATTTTAAGGCAATTATGAGTAATTACCAGAAAGTATGCTTCCCAGACAGACAAAAAGAGATGAAGCACTGCCAATCAAAATGTGTTCATCTGGCTGATGATCAGCCTTGATTAGCCTGGCCATGTCGGAGAAAGGTTCAGAGATCAGAGTGGACTGCAAGGGAACCTCACATGATGTTTCTTGGCCAGGCCTGGACGTGTGCCACCCAAATCTAATGATCCTAAAATATGAACATGAGGCCACTGACCCCTAAAACCCACTGTGAGAGAGTTGGAGCCCAAGCATTCACAATTCCCTGGATCTGTACCATCTGTCACATTGCTCAGGGGGAATCAGTACATAGCCATAGGCCATTGGAGCATTAAAGCTGGAAGGAAAACTTAGCCAGAAAGCCTTACCCTGTTACATGTAGAGCAGAAGAACCAGCACGGTGAAGTTAAACAATTCATTCCAGAGTCATACAACTGGTCCATGACCTGGTGAAGCTAGGATCTTGGTTTGCTGAGACCTAGGGGCCTTTGGCTTGCAGTTTGATGGCATCTGTGATCAACTTAAGCATAAACTGTAATGGTTGCTGCTCCCACACATTCAGGTACTCTCTCTCTCTCTCTCTCTCTCTCTCTCTCTCTCTCTCTCTCTCTCTCTCTCTCTCTCTCTCTTTTAATCAGTTAACTCTTTTCTATTGTGGCAGCCAAAGTATACACATCCCTCTTCCAAATTGAGGGGACCTGCTGTGAGGCCACAGATCACCCTGTAAGGTAATCTTAGTAACCATAACAGTGTAAAAATGGAAACCATCATGTTATAGTCATCTTGAGAGATCAACAGTATAAGAAAAATGAGGGTCCAGGTAGGTTGAAGAGCATGCTACGAAATAAAAGGATTCCTGCACCTTTGGGTGACTGTGGTGTGACAATGTCTAAGCATCCCCGATAGGGAATGAATGACAGAGCAAAGAATGGATGGCGCTAAAATCTTACTTAGTAAGCCAATGGGTTTTATTGGGGCTGCTTACAAGAATATGGGTGAGAGGTTACTTAGGAAGCAAACCTGACGAAAAGAAAGCTGTATCACCAAAGCCCACCCCAGCCTGAGTGACAGCTCATGAAAGATGAGCTGAATAGACATCAGGGATGTGCTGAATAGACATCAGGCTAATGGACGGATTGGAGAATCTTTCTCAAGCACTATGGTTGGTATCTACCTCTTCTAGGAAGCTCAGCTGATCTGAGAGCCAGGTGGTTCTTTTTCCACCATGTACACCCTGATGATAGAACTAAAGCTCTCAAGTTTGGCAGCAAGTGTTTTACCCACTGTGCCATCCTGCAGGTTTGTGGACTACAAGCTGTGGTGTTCATTTTAAGGCTTCTGAGACACAACTTGAAAAGCAACCCACTCAATAACAGGCTGAAAAGAACCCAAATTTATCATAAAGTATAAATGGATGTTGGAGTGTACTAACAGATAGGGAAATTGAGGACAAGAGAAAATGACTAGGGATAGAAAGAATGATATCTTGGGCATAGAAATACCCATGAAAGTCCAGCCTCAACAGTTAGTACTGTTTGTGAAGTACTGAATGCATCTCTACATTATGGTTTCTACATTGTTGTCTTCCTGCTCACAACTATAGAAAAGCCCCTGCATCTTTATTTCATTATTTATCAAGTTCTGATTCTGTAAGGCCAACATTCTGGATTTCCCCTCTGGGAAACTCTCTATACCTCTTAACCACTAAGCCATCCATCCGGCCCCACCACTCTCACTTGAGCCAGTTCTAGCTGCATCATCTTGTCAGATGTGGAATCCACTGTGTAAGATGGGCTGGCTTTTATTTAATGTTATCTCTGACCTCTGTGTCGCCAAGCTCAGCTCACAGGATAGTTTACCTCTTTGTATGCATTATTTTGGCTGTACTAGGTATTAAATTCAAAGCCTGTGTATGCTACATTGAGGATCTACCTCTAAGCTGTATCTACCGTGCCTGCTTATAGCGAACCTAACAGAAAGGTGGGGAGTGACTGGAGAAAGGTATCATGATTTAGTTCTGCTTATGAGAGCCCCTGCAGGAAAGATGTAGCCCCCTGGGCAGACAAGGCAATCTAGATTTGGAAAAGAACATTTCTGTCATCCATTAGTGTGTGCACATGCAAACACACATGTGCCTAATGACTTTACAAGCAGCAGTGTAGAGACTGGGAACCGTTTTAGATGAGAAATGCTGTATATGCAATTGAGTGAAAAGGACTCAGACCCAATGAGAGAAAAATCCTCTGAATGGCCCCTCCATTTCCTAGGTCAGTTTATTAAACTTTATTCCTTCATGGACCACATCTATTAAGCAAAAGTATTGACTCAATATGTTTCTCTAAATTGCCTTCCTACTGTAATTTACTCAAATTGATCCTTTATAGCATAGCTGTGAGTGGGAAACTACCATCGTTGGTCACAAATAAATAACTAGAAAATCAAATGGAAAATGAGTCAAGTCTGCCAGTTAGAGTTGAACATTTTGTCTCCTCCAGCATCGGGGATCAAAGCCTGGCCTGCTGGATAAGCACTTGACAGTGGTGAGATCCTGAAGATCCAGCAACTTCAACTTCAATCTTTCCATGGAAGTAGATAGGGACCCGGTGTTTCAGTGTTTGACACATCTAGTTCCATACAAAGACTTAGTCATGGGACAGTCTCAGCAATCTGAGTTTAAACCTTAAAATCTGTTTGATGCTAAAATCAGGGACTAGACAAGGCTGCCCACACTCTCCCTACCTATTCAATATAGTACTCAAAGTCCTAGCCAGAGCAACTAGACAAAAAAGATCAAAGGGATACAAATTTTAAAGGAAGAAGTCAAAATATCACTATTTGCAAATGAGATGACAGTATATTTAAGTGACGCCGAAAATTCCACCAGAGAACTCGTAAACCTGATTAACAACTTCAGCAAAGTGGCTGGATATAAAATTAACTCAAGCAAATCAGTAGCCTTCCTATGCCAAAGTTTAAGGACTACTACTCAAAGAAAGAGTATATGACACATGTATAAAGATGCAGGGTTGAGCTGGATGGTACCCCACAGGTATCAAGCCCCAGCCTTAATATCTATAACCATCACAGTCTTTTTTATTATTTTAATATTTTTATTAGATATGTTATTTATTTACATTTCAAATATTATTCCCTTTCCCGGTTTTCATTCCATAAACCCTCTATCCATGCTTCTATGAGGGTGTTCTCCCACTCACCCACCCAACCACTCCTGACTCACTACCATGACATTCCTCTACACTGGGGCATCTAGCCATCACAGGACTTCTCCTCCCATTGATGCCCAAAAAAGGCCATCCTCTGCTACATATGCAGCTGGAGCCATGGGTCCCTCCATGTGTACTCTTTGATTGGTGGTTTAGTCCCTGAGAGCTATGAGAGGTCAGGTGGGTTGATATTGATGTTCTTCCTATGGGGTTGCAAACCTCTTCAGCTCCTCCAGTCCTTTCTCTAGCGTCTCCATTGACAACCCTGTACTCAGTTCAAGGTTGGTTGTGAGCCACCACCTCTGTATTTGTCAGGCTCTGGCAGAGCATCAAAAAGAAGTCACTAGATATGCACTCACTGATAAGTGGATATTAACCCAGAAACTTAGAATACCCAAGATACATTTTGCAAAACACAAGAAAACCAAAAAGGAAGACCATCGTGTGGATACGTCATTCCTCCTTAGAATAAGGAACAAAATACCCATGAAATGATATAGATACAGAGACAAAATTTAGAGCTAAGATGAAAGGATGGACTATTCAGAGACTACCCCACCCGGGGATCCATCCCATCATCAGCCACCAAACCCAGAAACTAATGCACATGCCAGCAAGATTCTGCTGAAGGGACCCTGATATAGTGGCCTCTTGTGAGGCTATGCCAGTGCCTGACAAACACAGAAATGGATGCTCACAGTCAGCTATTGGATGGAACACAGGGCCCCCAATGGAGGAGCTAGAGAAAGTACCCAAGGAGCTAAAGGGGGCTGAAACTCTATAGGTGGAACAACAATATGAACTAACCAGTACCCCCTGAGCTTGTGTCTCTAGCTGCATATGTATCAGAAGATGGCCTAATCAGCCATCATTGGGAAGAGAGGCCCTTGGTCTTGCAAACTTTATATGACCCAGCACAGGGGAATATCAGGGCCAAGAAGTGGGAGTGGGTGGGTAGGGGAGCAGGGGTGGGGGGAGGGTATAGGGAACTTTTGGGATAGCATTTGAAATGTAAATAAAGAAAATATCTTATAAAAAAATAAAAAAAGAGAGAGAGAGAGAGACAGCTATATCAGGCTATATTAGGCTCCTGTCAGGAATCACTTATTGGCATTAGCAATAGTGTATGGGTCTGATGACTCTACATGGGACAGAATCCCAGGTGTGGCAGTTACTGGATGGTCTTTTCTTAGTCTCTGCTCTACAATTTGTCTCCATATTTCCTCCTGTGAGTATTTTGTTTCCCCTTCTGGAAAGGACCGAAGCGCCCACAATTTGGTCTTCCCACATATTAGGCAAACACCAACATTGAGCCTCACCCTCAACCCAAAGTATTGTTTTAATATTAAAAAATACTGCTGTGTATGTATGTATGCATGTATGTATATATGCATGCATACATACATGTATGTATGTATGTATGTATGTATGTGTGTGTATGTAGACATGTCACATGTACCTGTAGAGGCCAGTAGAGACTTTCAGGCTTCCTTGTGCTGTAGTTACAGGTAAGATAGAAGTGTGGATACTGAAAACTGAATTTGGGTCCTTATGGATACTACATGCTCTTAACCATTAAGCCACACTCCCACTGTCCCCCATCCTATTTTATTGTTCATGGAACTTCTCCATCTTTCTATGTGCCCCTTCAAATCCTGGGGAATAATTTACACCTGAAATTTCAGTTGCAAATCCATTAGAGAAACCTATCTTCTAGCTCTGCCACTGCCTTAGTTAAAAGGAGTAGGTGAACTAGGCTTTCTGCAGTATTCAAAACATAGTACTTTAACCTTGCTGTGTTTTATTCTAACTTCCACAATCATTACACAGTCCAAGTCACACTGTGTGCTACCCTGGCTTTCAGAGTACAGTGACTCTCCTTTGCAGTAGGGAGATTTGAGAGTGTGTGGGCACAGAACTTGCTGAGAGAGACACAGAAGCATCTTGATAACTTCATGTGTTTATAGTACTTCAGCAGTGGAAATCACTGCAGAGATGATGTCGATTTTGAAGGACCCTAAGAAAGTCTTCTACGGCAGTTAACAAATGAGAGTAGAGAACACCCATAAATAAAGGAAATGTGTTTCCAGACTGTGAAGAGAAGGATAAGGTGTTTATTTAGATGAGGATGCAAATACAGTTGTTTGGGTTTTGTTTGGTTGGATTTGTTTTTGTTTTTGTTTTTTTTATTAGTGACACCTGGGCTGTAGATGGAATTTATACTGCTTTAAAGGGGGCTACATTTGAAATATTAATAAATAAAATATCCAATATAAAAAAGACAAGAATATCTGCTTGATGGAAGGACAGAATCGATTCCTATTCCCTTGCTTGTCCTCTGGCTTCCACACACACAGCCTTCTAAATGGACACATATGCAAAAGTATTACATGAAAAATTTAAAGAGGAGAAAATTGTAATTATGTACCTCTCAACTCACAGGTAAGAAAAATGAAGGGCTACATGTATGAACAGATTTCATCATGCCCATAGGCAATATTCTCCTTAATGCTATACCCCATAAATAAATGGAAGGGAAAAAGCCAGCTCAAATCTTTGACCTTTGGCATCTCTTCTTTAAACCATTTCTTAGTTGTCTACCTTTATAGATTTCATGATTTGGGACTGAGAGATCACTGGATGGACAAAGTCTTTTCTCTCCAATGCTGACAACCTGAGTGAAGACCCTAGGACCCACCATAGTGGAAGGAAAAAACTGACTCTGCCAAGTTGTCCTCTGATTTTCTAAGTAAATAAATAAATAAATAAATAAATAGAATTTTTACCATTATATGTAAATATATATATATATATATGTATATATGCTATATACAAAAGAACATGTTCGATGTTAGTAGATTTAAATAACAGTATTTAATTCATACCACAGTGTCCCCAAAAGCAAAAAGAACT
>NC_034591.1:127509614-127519414 GCF_900095145.1 Mus pahari
TGTGTGTGTGTGTGTGTGTGTGTGTGTGTCTGTTGGATAGATATTAAACCAGGATTTTCAACATTCTACCACTGATCTACAACTCTAATCCTTAACCTCTCTTTATCAGGTGATGCCATCTGCATACTCTTCATGGCTTCTTTTTACTGACTTGTACCTTATTCAACAGCAGCAGGAAGTCAGAGAGTGGGGAGAGCAACATCCTGGCTTCTGTGGGTCTATATGACCCTTTCATTTGTCCTTACATGCATCTGTATACCAGCTTATCATATTTCTATTTGATTTTATTTTGGTTTTAAAATAGCCATGTACTTGGAGGCAATTTTGTTTGTTAGATAAAATATAAGGAAAAGAAAAATATGGAAAAGTTTCACAATCATTTACAATCACTGAATACAATAAAAAACCTAACTGTTATAATTAATTAATACAAAAGAGTTCCTGTTTGCAGTGGCTGCGTATTGCCCAGAAAGGGGCATTCCACAATCCTTTTCTGTATTCTGCCTCTCAGAATATTTCTGTCCCCTCTTCACTGTTTTTCCTGAGCCTTGGGGTGTATTGTATCGATGGCTTGTTTGCATCTAAGCATGAAACTGTAACTGATGATCAGTACCTTGTTTCACCATGAGACTCCATCTTCATCATAGCTCACTGGAAAGAGAAGCTTCTCTGGCTAAGGCTGAGGGTTGCAATTATCTAATGTTCACGTATACATATATAGAATATCGTTCAACTCAACCTTAATTTTACTAAATAGTGGAAACATGTCATGCCTACCAGTCTTTTTAGGACATGTATAAAAGCAAAGTTTTAAAAAAAATCATTTTGTTTGCTTTCGATTTATATTTACTTGGTATCATTTTCAAAAAGCACATTCTGGTATATGTTTTAGATGAGAGATTTCTTTTCCTTTCATGTCTGTGGAAAATGGTGCTTGTTGCTTGTTGTGTGTTTGTTTGTTTTTTTTCTCTCTCTGGCCTCTGAAGTGCTGGACTCTGCACTCTTCCAAGGGTGGTAAACTCTAGTTTTCCTGTAGAGTTGAGTTCATAGAATGCTTGGGATCCGTAACAGGAGGCTAGGCCCTGGTACTGGAGGAAATTCATGGTGCCAAGTGGACCCAGCTCACTCCTCTCTGTGAGCAAGTAAACATGACGGCTCCCCTGGCACTCTCCCTGCCCTGAGTGGTCACTGTTGCTGACTCAGGAATCAGAGTGAACCCTGGGCTGTGATTTTTTCTGACACATGAGCGAGCACTAGAGAAAGATCCCACCTTTCCTAGAAATAGAGGGCTGACAGTCTAGTCTGACCCCAGGTCCCACCAGGCTTCTTTTGACAAAGCAGTCCTGGCAGATCTCTGAGTGGAGTCATGCCACCAATTTCAACCAGGAAGGAACACCTACCTCCCTCTCTGAGCTATGTGAGCTCATTTGAAGACTGTCACTGCTGCCCACAACTCAACGTGTATCTCTGTTACAGTATTAAAAATGCCTTATTTCTTGTGGGATTATCCACAGCTTTTTGTCTCCTCCAGGAAAGGTTTTCAGTAACACACATTAAAAGGCTCTGAGCATCTCACCTGGTCTTGAGTAGGGACACACATAGGTAAGAGCTATTCGTGAAGCTCAATAATAAGCTCATCTCCAGTGGGGCTGGCTTAAATGATTACGATGATCTATACAGGATAAGGAGAAATTAAGCTCAATGCTGGTGAATCTTGACTATCAACTAGGTTGAGCTAAGAAGTACCTAAGAGGTTCATAAAGCAGGTTTTAGGGGATGTCTGTAAAGCACTTCCAGAGATATTATCTGAGGAAGAAGACTCAACTGCATGAAATCAGCATCATCACACAGACTGGGTACCTTTCTGAATAAAAAAGGAAAGAGGCCATTGGTACAGTCACAAGTGTTCCTGACTGCCCTGAGTACAGCCCCTCTGCCCCATCACACATACCCATAGTGTTCCATCTCATCAGAGACCCAGAAAGTAGAAAGCCAGAAAGTTTCATCATTGTCAAACTAAAATTGTGACCCCCCAAATAAATGTCTCTTTAGGCAGTTAGTGTCAGGCATTCTGTCATGGCAATGAAAAATTTGACCTGCACAAGCTTTCAATGCAAAGACTGAGAAGGATTGCTCCTATACTGGACAAAGGTTTACTCCAAAGCCCTTAGAGTATTTCTCAGGAGTGCATGCTGTGGTTGAATTCTGCCATCATGGCAGAATAGTGAACAGAGAAATGAATAAGAAGCACTGGTTACATCAACATTCCACTCTTGCACACAGCAGTGTGCTAAGACACTGGTCATCGTCAACCTGCTACCCCTCAAACATTGTGGAGGAAAATGACAGTACTCTATAGCTTGGGCTTTAGTCTCTCTCTCTCTCTCTCTCTCTCTCTCTCTCTCTCACACACACACACACACACACACACACACACACCACTATTTCTGCCCATACTTTCACTTAGCTGTCTGAAGGTCTAGATCTGAAAACTGCAAGCCTAGACTCTTCATTTATAAAATGGGTGCTTTTGGCTATTCGCCTCACACACAGCTTTTGTGAAGATTACAAAGAAAAGCTAATCTAAACTCCAAATTCAGCCCAGAACTTCAGGATGGCAGGGTATATGTATAGGGAGTATTGTGGTTACCATTTCAACTGTAGAAAGGATAGCCGCAGCCAATGGGGATTCACTTGTTCCATACACACTCCCTACCTAGCCAATCTTATGTCCAAAAATCAGATTAGCAGTTTGGTGACATCTACCCCAGTCACCTAGCAGCCCACTTCTCCTGTCCACAGGCAGTTGGGCCTTGGCTGTATAACAAAGGTAGCTCAGGATGAACATCAGTGCAAGCTACTAAGCCCCATTCATCCATCAATCTTGCCTCTGTTTTAGTTCAGTTCCTACCTCTCATCCCCTCAGTGATGGGCTGTCACTTTCCCAATGAGCCTAATTAACTCTTTCTTCCCCAAGTTGCTTTTGTTCATGGTATTTACCACAGGAATGGAAAGCAAGCAAGAACATACACCAAGTGGATAAATCAGGTGTACTCCAACAATAAAAAGCACATTGTTTTAATTTGTCAAAAAAACGTTGCTTTGATTATTCAACATTAATCAAATATTCTGCCTCCATATCCTCTGTATTATTGGTTGCTATGCTGCCTGAATCCTTCTGACACAGGCTGGTGTTGGAAAGATGGAGTTCTATGGGCCATCTCTAGAGTGACAATTTTTCCTCTCCCAATATGAAGCCTTCCCTCATTTCTTTAGAAATGAGCAAAAAGGTCCATTATTTCACGGGTTAGATAGTAGTGTAATACTGCAGGTCTGCCAAGTCAGAAAAACAGACACAAAGTCTGGGTGGTATTTTATGAATAATAAGCATCTTCCCATTAAGATTTTTACTAAAAAAAAAATTAAGCTAAAGAAGTAAGCAACCCTTTACTGGGAATAAAATGTACTAGGGAGTCCAGAGAGTTATTTAAATCAGTAAAATGCTTACCATGGAAAATGGGGTCCTGACTTGTTGTCCCCAATACCCACATAAAAAGCCAGTCATGCTGTGTGTGCCTCTAACTCTATCAGAAAGGAGACAGAGGCAAGGAGCCCAGAGGATTGCTGGAGCTTTCTGGGTAGCCAGTCTAGCTGAATCATTGAGCAGCAGGAGACTGTCTCAATAGGGTAGAAAGCAATGGGAGAAGACTCTGGATATTGGCTTCTGGATTTCTCTGGCACATGAGCATGTGCATAAAACACACACACACACACACACACACACACACACACAAATACATTCAAGAATAAAGGAAGTAATTGGGGTATGGGTAAATATAAATTCCTACTGAGTTCTACGACAGACAACAGTGACTATCCTTCTGCCCTCAAGGACGTTTGGACCCAAATCCAGTTTGGCTAATGATACTTTCCTGGGTTTTGATGTTTCTGAATATAAAATATATGCCTGTGGAGGTCAGAAGAACAACAAATCGAGACAAGGGACCCTTAATAACCAAAGACTGACAACCAAGAGTTCCTACAAAGAGAGGCTGTCCTTCCGAGATGCTGTCTGTGGGTCTCTTCCCGGAATGCAGTAGCACTGGGTGGGTTAGCATTAGGCCCTGGCAAAACAACAACATATCCCATCCTGACAATCCCATGTTTGATGAAGTACGCAAGAAAGATGCTTCAGGAAAAAAATTAATGGTCAGCCTACAGACATTTCCATTATGACACTCACGGCTTCCACTCAAGGATGTCAGTGCCAAGTATTTGCCCAGTCTTCCAATTCATCTTGCAGAAAGACATACTGGGAGGGAGAGATGGCTCAGTTGTCAAAAGCATTTCTTGTTTTTGTGGGAATGTACACTCAGTTCCAAGTACCCATGTGGTCTCTTATAACCTTCCATAACTCTAGTTTCAAAGGATTCTATACTCTCTTGTAATCTCCACAGGCATCAGGTATACATACATGCAGGCAAAACACATGTCATAAATTTAACTTTTATTTTCTGTAGTACTTGTCATCTCCAATTCTTTTTAGCTCAGTCTGCTAATCTAGGCCTTGTCTGGAAACTTCTAGGTTCCATGCAATATAATTTAGGCCTAGAATGTTTCCAGCCTCTGAGACTTCCTGCTGAATAAGCCGACACTTTCTAGTTCTTTCTGAGCTCTGGATAGCTGATTTAACTTAGCTGCCATGGCTCAAATGCCTCTCCAAGCTGACTGACTCAATCTGGCTTATCTCTGGGCCTCTGACTGAATTGCTCTGCTTGGCCTCATACTAACTCTGGCAACCTGTTATCAACTTCTGGCTCCTTCCCATTCTGTGGCTCCTTCTCTCTTCACCTGTGTCTAGTTTGTTCTTTCCCCCTACAACTTTTCTCTATAAGTGTCCTGGTAAAACTGTCTCATTTTCTTCTTCTCTCTCTCTGCACTCTCTTAAATAGCCTCTCTTTCTTGTCTGTTCTTGTGAGAGTTAAGCATATTCTATTGTGTCAAATCTTTCTTTGATTCATGACTTAGTTTGGCATTTTGGACATTACTTTCAAACATGGCTGCTTCCTTCTACAAACTAACTTTACCTTCATTGATTGGAATTAATGCTGTGTATTAAAGGTATGTCTGTATTTCAGCCAGAGGGATTAAAAGTATGTGCTAAGGGTTGAGCCATACCACAACTAGAAATTGTTTTGTTTTGTTTTGTTTTGTTTTCAGTATATGACATCATCTCGGGGTTCTTAGTGTGATCAAATATGTTGCAACAACACATGCACATGCACAGAAAATAAAAAACAAATAAATATTTCTTTTAAAATTATAAAAAAGGCAGCCTGGGAAGGACGCCAAAATCTCTGCTGAGAAGCAGATTCCCAGTCCCTGCCATCAGGGTATTCCTACTATTGACACTGTAGTAGGCACAGCAAGAGCTATGCAGTCCCAAGACTGTTCACAAACTACAGCTCTAACTCAAAAGCTGTTGCTTAAACATAACACTGAATAACTAAAATAGGATGTGAATAAATTTTCTTAGAACACAAATCTTATTAGTTGTCTTAGGGTTTCTATTCCGGGACAAAACATCATGACCAAGAAGCAAGTTGGGGTGGAAAGGGTTTATTCAGCTTACATTTCCACATTGCTGTTCATCTCTTAAAGAAGTCAGGACTGGAACTCAAGCAGGTCAGGGAGCAGGAGCTGATGCAGAGGCCATGGAGAGATGTTCTTTATTGGCTGGCTTCCCCTGGCTTGCTCAGCCTGCTCTCTTATAGAACCAAGACTACCAGCCCAGAGATGGCACCACCCACAAGGGGACCTCCCCGCTTGATCACTAATTGAGAAAATGCCTTGCAGCTGGTTCTCATAGACGCATTTCTCCAACTGAAGCTCCTTTCTCTGTGATAACTCCAGCCTGTGTCAAATTGACAGAAAACTAGCCAGTACATTACTATTCTTACTTTTTTCCCCATTTTTAATTAGATATTTTCTTTATTTACATTTCAAGTGTTATCTCCTTTCCTGGTTTCCCCTCTGAAAACACCCTATGCCCCCCCCCCCCCGCTCACCAACCCACCCACTCCTGATATCTAGCCCTGGCATTCCCCTACACTGGGACATAGAGCCTTCACAGGACCAAGGGCCTCTTCTCCCATTGATGACTGACTAAGTCATCCTTGGCTACATATGCAGCTGGAGCCATGGGTCCCACTAGGTGCACTTTTTGGTTGGTGGTTTAATCCCTGGCAGCTCTGGGGATCCTGGTTAGTTCATATTGTTGTTCTTCCTATGTGGCTGCAAAACACTTCTGCTTCTTGGATCCTTTCTTTAGCCCCTTCATTTACTTACTTTTATTATCTTGTTTATTTTAAAAATTTGTCTATATTTATTTCCTTACATTGATATTAATGAAAATGAAGGAGGAGGAGGAGGAGGAGGAGGAGGAGGAGGCTTGGCTGGTCTCACTATGTAGATCAAACTGACCTCAAATTCACAGAGATTTTACTGCCTCTGTACATATCACCACACACCAATTTCATATTGGTATTTTGTGTGTGAGTGTGTGTATGCGTGCAGGTGTAAACACATGGAGATCAGAAAATAACTTAACAGTTGATTTCTCCTTCCATGTTGTGGTGTTTCAAGATCAAACTTGTGGCATCGAGAACTTTCCTCACTGAGCCATCTTCATTCGCCTTTATTATTTATTTTCACTTCTTGCATAACAGCAGGTCATATCATAACTGATTCACCAAATGCTACTTTCAGACCAAGGCCAATGATGCTCTTCTGTGTCGATGGTGTCACTGTTATATGAACAGTACTGTGACTGTATCTCATGGAGCCCAGAATAGTCAATATTGTTATCAGAGAGAAATCAGATTAGCTGATGTGCCAGGGATGATCCCAGCAAAATAATATGAGTGACTACCTCCTTCATGATTCAAAGATTGTTTCTGTAACACAGCAAAATTAATACAACGTACCTTTTTCATGGCATGATAACTGAAAATAATTGGGGAAATTGTCTTATAATTTAGAGATAGTAAGAAACTTTAATGGTTTGGTTGGTTTGGTTTAAAAATTCATTTAAATATGGTTAATAATAGTAGTACATTGCCCAAGAACATCAAAGTCTGATATCTGCTGGTGTATTAGTGCAAGACCACAAGAGCTGACTCTCAGGCTTTCAGGCTGACCATGAGTCAGTGATGCTGCATGCATAGCAGACTTCTATTGGAGACATACCACAGTAACTGTTAAATGTTAAAATTCCTCTTCTCCAAAGTGGTAGCTGACAAATATAGAACAAATATACAGTTCTCTTTGCTTATTTGACATGATAATTAACTTTTATTTTTCTGTTTGATTGGCTTTGGAATTGACTAGGAGATATATTTCCTATCACATTCCATATCTCACCAAGTTGACAATGAAGATTAGCCATGCCTTTGGTTTTGCTGGTGAAGGTACTTCCACAGGAGTTGAACTGGGGATGGAAAATACACAGTGTACATGGGGACACTGTCCCATGAACTAGGGTCACAGGGTAAATGAAAAAGGATGAAATGAGCTGAACACCAGCATTCTTTACTCTACTTGGAATGTGATTAGCTGTCTGAAGCTCTCATCACCATTCCTGCCCTGCCCTGATCGACTCTATCCCTGGAACAATGAACCAAACCAAACTGCTCATTAATTAACTTGTTTGTGACAGGTATTTTGTCATAGCAACGACACAACTGCAGATGATAAAGCTAAAGGCTAAATTGACAAACCAATTTTGAACCACATTTAGCCACTTATTCCCTTTGTGATAATAGTATGTCAGTAAATATAAGCTTCATTATTCTGTGTGTGTGTGTGTGTGTTTGTGTGTCTGTGTGTGTGTGTGTGTGTGTGTGCGTGCATGTGCCATGTGTGAATGTGTGTGCAGACCTAAGTGGAGGACAGAATATGAGATTGGATGTCTTAGAATGGGGTTGCAAGTGGTTGAGCACTACTGTACAGGTATGTTCTGAATCAAACTTGGGTCTTCTATAAAAGCCATATGTGCTCTTGACTGCTGATCTCTTAGTGACTGACACATCTCTCTCTTTCCAGCCTCAGCTTCATTTTTCTCATCTGCAGATGAAGGTATTGAAACAGCAGGTACTGCAGGGCAGGGTGTCTACAACATACCCCACCCAAAAAATGTTAGCTGTTATAACTATTATGATTCTCATGAGTGTTGATTTTTTTTTTAATGGAGACAGTAAAGGAAAGGGACATTGGATACTCTGGCCACTGCAATCCAGATATGTTTTAATCAGTTCTGCTTGACACATGATTCAAAATAGAACATTCAGCAAACATCAAATCAATATGTTACTAAAACCCAGATTATTTTCAAGATTTCTAAACTGGGTTTGACACCCCATAGGAAGATGGACAGCAATACATAAATGTACATACCAGGGCCATATTTGAATGTATGTGTAACATTTGGTAAGACAGTTGAATCTGTGATGCAACATTTTCTCATACAACACTCCAAGTGTTCCTGGGAGGTGTGTACACACTGTGAGCAAACAGAGGTTGGCACAGAACTGACATGTTTTGGTTGTGGGCTTCTCAGTCAATGCTCATCCCCCAATCCCTGGTTTTTCCTTAGGAAACAGAGAATATTTAACATGCTGTGTTCTCTGTGAGCTTTGCACAGACCTCTGCTTTACCTTATTTCTCCTTAAGTCCTCATTTAAACTCAATTGGTTTTTCAGGACCAGAAGTGAGCATGGACACAAATATATTCATGATTATTGATGACTAAGATCACAATGTGGAAGACAGATGCTATCAATAACAGAATTAGAAAGGCCACAGGCTGAGCCTGTTCAGAGAGAAACCATGATGAATGTGACCTCAGACAGGACAGTCTTAAACAAATACCCTTGGAGACAGGTAAGTGGAAACAGAGCTTAAGAGAAAGTGAAGTTGTAGCTGTATGGGTTTGGGGATGCATGCAAGTAACCCCAGTGCTCAGAAGAGAAGGCAAGAGAATCACTAGAGTTTGAAGTCAGACTAGGCTACAAAGTAAGACCCAGTCTCTGAAAGCTAAAGGACAGAAAGAATTAAAAGTGAAAAATAAATGAGAGTGAAGTGTGTAAGGACTTCAGCAAACATGGCAGTGCCAGAAGAGAGGAAGTAGATGGATGGGGAGCCAGAGTCACCTGTGCAGGTGGGGCTTCTAGGCTGTGGCCAATATAGACAGAAAAAGTACAGAGGTGAAGCTAATTAAGGCAAAGCCAGGTACACAGGTAAAAGAGAGTTGGTGGGTGGAAGAATATTGTAGCAGAGATCTGAACAGGTAAGGATGTCTCTGCAGACACATATCTGTGAGTCTAATTTAAAATGTATTCCAGGACTGGGGAGGTGGCTCAGTGGGTAAGAGTGCTTGTGCTAGAAGCCAAATAACCTGAGTTTGAATACCCAGCAACCATAAATCCCCAAAGCCAGGCATGTATGTGCCTATAGCCACAGCAAGTGCATCCTGAGAACTTGTTGGTCAGACATCCAAGGGAAAAAAAAAACAAGGCTAGCTTTTGGTCCCATGAGAGACCATGCCTCAAAGCTGTCAAGAAGAGCGCTGTAGAGGAAGACATCCAACATGCTGCTCTGGCTTCCATGAGGATGTTCACAGCTCTCAAAAGTTTAGGCAAAGATCTTCCATGCTCATGGATTGGCAGGACTAACATAGTCAAAATGTCCATCCTGCCAAAAGCAATCTACAGATTCAATGCAATCCCCATCAAAATTCCAAC
>NC_034591.1:127521139-127546414 GCF_900095145.1 Mus pahari
GGTAGGGGAACAGAGGTGGGGGGAGGGGTATGGGAAACTTTCGGGATAGCATTTGAAATGTAAATAAAGAAAATAATAATAAAAAAGGAAAAAAAAAGTTTAGGCAAGAGCTGGCAAGCCATTTCTCTTAGAGGCCAAATACTTTAGGCTCCCCAGGCTATATGGTTTCAGCCAGAGGAACTCAGTTCCTCTATTGTATTTTAGAAGCAAGTGTTTTAAAATAAATAGGCAGATGACTTTACTATGTTACAGAAAGCTCAAACTTCAAGAGAAGAAAGCTAGTGGGATTTGACTCTGAGGTTCTAGTTTCTGGACCACTGCTTTCAAGCTCTCAATGAGCAGGAAAGTATTGAAATGAAAGAGCTCTGTTCTGTTCACCCCTATGCACCTAAGAGCCCAATAAGATACCTGTCACTACTGATTCTGTGCTTTTCAACCAGAGTTTAGTAACTCCAAAAGTCATATAAACCATAGTGTAATGGACTGTGGAACTGATCTGAATTAAAAGCTGAGATGTGCACAGGTTTCACTGGGCCTGGAGCTCAAGCAAACAGACAAAAGACTAGTTCCAAGTGCCTGTTCATTTACAAGCTCCCCAGTCTTTACTTTCAAGTGCACTGAAACTGAACCCCCAGCTTGCAAACATTCTAAGGTTATCACATGTGTCCTTTATCAGTTGTAGAGACAGAGTCCTTTGCTTGCTGGCTGGCAGATGAGTGGTCTAAGGGACTTGAGAATTCATTTTTCTGTCATCCTTATATTCAGGTTTCACTCACCTGAATAGAGCAGGGGTCACCAGCATTATGCCTTCTACCTATTAAATTCCTATCAGCAGCTAACAGAAGCTGAGAGTCAATGGCCTGAGTCATACGGGGATGACACTTCACTTTTTTGCCAAGCCAAATGGCTGGAAAAGGATGGCTTCTTGGCTGCACTGCTTGGCAAGGTCTGGACCTTTGTCAGCTTTAGATATCATGAGCTGTCCCCTAAAATGCTTACAGAGCTCCAGCAAAAAACAGATCCAGCTCTGTGGCTCCTGGATTCTTTTCCTCTGGACCCACCCAAATGTAACAAGTTCTGCTGTCAGTTTTCTTTTCAACTACTTCTCCCCAGTCTGAGTTACAAGAGAAAAGAAAACTTCACCCTTCTCAGAAAACTACTGCCAAACCCCAGCATCCAATTCCCCAAACCCCATGAAAAGTTCTAAAATATCACCATAATAAGGTTAATTGCTCTTAGTTTATTTTACCTTAAAGTCCTTTTTCTCTGTCCCCCAAATGAGAAGAGTTTCTTATTTGGATAGATACTGAATAGATGGATGGATGGATAGATGGATGGATGGATGGATGGATGGATGGATGGATGGATGGAAAAGTATTCTAGTAGAGAAAGATATGGTACTACATATCTCTAATCCCAGAAACTAGGATTGTAAGGCAGGAGGTTCAGGAGCTCAAGGTCAATCACTGGTAATAGTGCTCTGATATTATGTATCCCTGATATTTAAAACCTTGTCCAGAAGAGAAAATAAAATAAAATCCATGTAAGTAAGGCATGACATCAGTCAACTCAGCTTCTTAGTAACACATCCCTATTTGATTCTAGAGGTGCCTACTGGGTAAGTCCCAGTACTTTGGAAAGTCCAAAGTCCTTTTTCCTGTGTGATCTACAGCTGAGATCAATCTATTAAGGTCTCCAACAGAACTTCACTGTATTAGTTACTGTGACAAAATAAGCAATGAAAGAAATTAAAATAGAACAGGTTACCTTGGCTCACAATTTCAAGGGAGATGGTCTATTATGATAGTGACATCTTGGAAACAGGAGCATAAAGTGACTTGTTACATGGAATCCCTCATCAGAAAGTAGGGAGAGATGGATGCTCATATTCATTTGGCTTTCTTCTTTCTATTTCTATTTCTATTGTGGACCCCATCTTGTGGGATGGTGCTGCTCATATTTAGGGTGGGTCTCCCAACTTCCATTAAATATTGCAGGAAATAAGATCACAAATATGTCCAGAGGTGTGTCTCCAGGGTGACTCTAAATCCCACCAAGTGAACAATCAATATTAACCATCACAAAATCCTACAGTAAGACATTTCTTTCAACTAAATGCAAGTAGGATTTCTCAAATTTGCTTGTCTTTATAGAATCTCATCCATGTAACTTTTTGTTCATTCCTGAGAAGACATGATCATAGATTATACTTTAGAAACTGCTTGGCTCCAGTAATTTTTTAAGGCATTTTTTTATTAGATATTTTCTTCATTTATATTTCAAATGCTATCTCCAAAGCCCCTTATACCCTCCCCCCACCCTGCTCCCCAACCCACCCACTCCTGCTTCCTGGCCCTGGTATTCCCCTTTACTGGGGCATATAATCTTTGAAATACCAAGGGACTCTCCTCCCATTAAGGGCCGACTAGGCCATCCTCTGCTACATATGCAACTAGAGGCACAGCTCTGGGAGGTACTGGTTAGTTCATATTGTTGTTCCTCTTATAGGGTTGCAGACCCCTTAACTCCTTGGGTACTTTCTCTAGATCCTTTATTAGGGGCCATGTGTTCTATCCAATAGATGACTGTGAGCATCCACTTCTATATTTGCCAGGCATTTGCATAGCCTCACAAGAGAGAGCTATGTTAGGGTCCTGTCAGCAAAATCATGCTGGCATATGCAATAGTGTGCCACAGACCTGGCTCAATCACCCCCCTCAATCCGTGGGAATCAGGGGTTTGGACAGATGGGCATAGAGTCTGCAGGAATGGGGTGACAAACAGAGGCGACATGAGAGAGTGTGCTGGATCTGAATGTAATTTGTCAAATTGAGCATCAAAGTCTTTATACAGAAGAAAATGGGCAAGTTAGGTGCCACATTGGCAAGGTATAAATGAGGTTAGTGGATGCTTAATGACTCTTACACAAAACAAACAAAGACTGGCAGGAACTGGGCAATAAAACAACTGAGACAAAATCGGCTCTATCTAAGGTCAGCTCTATTCTTAGAAGCCAGGTGTGAGGGCTTTATTCTCCCAGGGCAAGGGCTTTCACACCCAAGTCATGGTTCTTATTAGGGAAGTTTCTCTCTAGCTAACCTTCTCATGAATAATGCAATACTCTAAAAACACAGCCCAATCTACTTCCTAAACTATTGTAAATTCCTATATATGGGAGCGACTGGGTTTTTATTCTAAGTCATAGTGTGGGGGGACTTTTCTACTAATAAGTGATGTAGTCTGCCATACATAACTATAATAAGAATTCTAAACTTACATTGCTAAGCTTGCCCCGAGATTTCTAACTCTATGTAGTAGATAGTAATGCCTGATTTCTTTCACTATCTCTCTTACAATACTAGAGGCAATTCTGAATAGGCAACATTCTTACTGAATTCCAAGCCCATGTTCAGTTCAAGGACTACTTAGGGTATTGATGATGGCCAGGAAGCAAAGTTCGATTTTGCTTAGGTATTTGATAAGTCATTGCTTGGAGGCACCTATAACAAAACAATACTGAAAGGAAGCACACAGATCCATTCGCAAGGACAAAATTGGAGCATATATGCTATGGGATGCCACAGTTCCAGGAGACTAAGTTTCCGTGAAATTCTTTGCCTCAGGACTGCTTCCAGGTCTCTAAACTTGTCAAGCAAGTCACTACTGGAGTGAATGTAGCAATAGTGTCTGGGTTTGGTGGTTGTATATGGGATGGATCCCCAGGTGGGGCAGTTTCTGGATGGTCTTTCCTTCTGTCTCAGCACTGAACATTGTTTCTGTAACTCCTTCCATGGGTATTTTGTTCCTGATTCTAAGAAGGAGTAAAGTATCTACACTTGGTTTCCTTCTTGAGTTTCATGTGTTTTGCAAATTGTACCTTGGATATTCTAAGTTTCTGGGCTAATATCTGCTTATCAGTGAGTGCATATCATGTGTGTTCTTTTGTGATTGGATTACCTCACTCAGGATGATATCCTCCAGATGTATTCATTGACAGTCTTCCTACTGCTTTGCAAAGTCCAGGGAGGGGTGGTATACATGACTTTTTGAAAAATGTTATTTTTCCTAAAGTAATATGTAGTATACTTGTAGTAGTAGAACACATCAGTAATCTCAGCTTTCAGGAGGCCAAGACAGGAGAATCATTAGTTCAAGGACAGCCTGAACTCTATAGCAAGACCTTGTCTAAATGAAGGAACAAAGGAAGGAAGGAAGGAACAAAGGAAAAAAGGAAGGAAGGAAGGGAGGGAGGGAGGGAAGAAGGAAGGAAGGAAGGAAGGAAGGAAGGAAGGAAGGAAGGAAGGAAGGAAGAAAGGAAGAGGAAGAATGGGAGGGGAGGGAAAGAAAGAAATGAAGAAAAGGAGAGGGAGGAAAAGAGGGAATGAAGAAGAGAGAAGGAGAAAGGGGGTAATGAGGGGAGAAGGGATAAAAGGAGGGAGGAAGGACAGAGGAGGCAATGGAGGAGGTGAGGAAAGGACACAGTGAATTATCTCTAAGCAGTGTGGTGTGTAGCAGTCAGTCATTTTCACCTAGAGTGTGAACCCTGGAGGTCTGATTAAAATCAAACCCCACTTAGAGCCTGCCCCCGTCTTTTTATTCACTTTCAGGGTCAATATATTGGCCGTAGGTGATCAACATTCGTCGTCTATGCATCTATGAAAATGTGACCAAGATAAGACTGATAAAAGTTTATTTTTATTATTAACAACATCTCTATTACATAGATGAGAGTATCCCAGACAAATATTAATATCAATGTGGCTCAGGACAATTAGAAGGCATTATTTCAATAGATGGCCTCTAGTGATCTCAGCCAACAACAGGATGTCTTGCACAGGCAGGTGAAAGTGATGGCCATTAGGTACTAAATGTTTGATGCCCAGTGTGACTCTGTGGAGAGTGGATAGTCATTTCCAAGTACCTGAAATACTATCGGGTTGAGGAGAGAAAGGTGGACTGTATCATTTCCCTGCTTAGAGTTTCTTAGAAATTGGAAGGTGAAGACAACAAGGACAACAAAATAAGCAAACCATTTTGATACTGATATTTTGAGTTAAACTTGTGTTTCACAGTGATCACCTTCTTTGAATGCTTCATTCACCTATTATCTCAGACAATATACATTACTCCATTCTACAAGAATGGGTTGATTTTTTTCTCTCACATTTAGATCAGTTTTCATTCTGTTTTCCCATTAGTCTGATTTAAACATAAATTAGTTCTACCCCAGGATTTCCAGTAAGAGCAAGCAGAGACATGATGAGTGCACCAGGATCTAATACAGACCTCTTCTCTCAGCTACAGCCTACCTGGAGTGAGGATCAAATACTGGTTTTATGGCAGTATATTCACCATGGCTAAAGAAAGATGCAGTGATAGAGGATAGCTGTCAAACTGACTGGCTAATTTCATCCTGTGTGTGTGAGAGGGGGAGGGGCTTGAATATCAGCATTTTAGAATGTTGTAGAATGCTTTAGAATTTTTAAAATTTATTTCTTCACTTTACAACCCAATATAAGCCCTTCTCTCCTCCCAGTACCCCCTCACACAAGTCCTCTGGCCATTCCTCTTAGAAGGGGAAGCCCCTCTCTGGGTGTGAACCTCCCATACCACCCCCCCCCCACTACTCTGCACATCATGTTGCTGCAGGACTAGGCACATCTTCTCTCATTGAGGCCAGAAAAAGGCTGTCCATTTAGGAATGTGGGATCCACAGGCAGGTAGGTAGGCAACAGGCTTAGGGACAGCCCATGCTCCAGTTGTTTGTGGGATCCACATCAAGACTAAGCTGTTCATTTGCTATATATGTGCAGGGGGCTAGGTTCACCTATGCTTGCTTTTTAGTTGGTGATTCAGTCTCTGGGAGCCACCAAGGTATCAGGTTAGTTGACTCTGTTGGTCTTCCTGTAGAGTCTCTGTCTTCTTTGGGTCCCTCAAATTTTCTCCCAACTTTTCTCTAAGACTCCCCAAGCTTCATCTACTGTTTGGGTGTGAGGCTCTGCATCTCTTTCCATTGGCTGTTGGGTGGAGCCTCTCAGAAGACAGTAATGCTAGATTCCTGTCTGCAAGCATAATGGAGTGTCATTAATAGTGTCAGAGATTGGTTCTTGCCCATGGGATGGTTCTCAATTTGGAACAGTCCTTGGTTGGCCATTCTGTAAGACTCTATCTTTATCCCTGTACATACTGTAGGCAGGACACATTTGGGAAGAAGGCTTTGTGGGTGGGTTGTTTCCTTATCCTTCTAGTGGGGGTCTTCCCTGGCTATATAGGAAGTGGCCATGTCAAGACTCATATCCCTCGCTGATAGGAATCTCAGCTAGTTTTGTCCCCTTAGACCCTTTGGGGCCTCTCCCCATCACAGGTCTCTGGCATGTCCTAGATTTTGCCCTTGCCCAGCCCCTAGCCAATCTCCTTTCTCTCTCCCCTGCTCTCCTACATATGGCATCCCCCCAATCCCGCCCTGCTTTCCATCCCCTCTATTACCCAGTTCCGTCCTTCCATTGACCTCGGATATCTATTTTGTGTCCCCTTCTGAGAAAGACTCAACCATCTTCCCTTATGCCCTCCTTGTTATTTGGCTTCTTTGGTTCTGTTGATTATAGCATGGTTATCTTATACTAATATCCACTTATAAGTGAGAACTTACCATGCATGTCTTTTTGCATCTGGGTTACCTCACTTAGGATGGTATTTTCTAATTCCATTTACTTGCCTGTGAAAATCATATTGACTGTATATTATTCCACTGTGTAGATATACCACATTATTCTGTACTCATTCCTCACTTGAGAAACATCTAGGTTGTTTGCAGTTTCTGGCTATTACAAAGAAAGCTGCTATGAACATAGTTGAACCTTGTGTTATGGTTGAGCAACTTTGGGGTATATGCCCAGGAGTTGTATAGGTAGAATTTAAGGTAGAATTATTCCCAATCTGAGAAAACACCAAATTGATTTTCAAAGTGGTTTTACAAATTTGTACTCTTACCAGCAATAGAGGGATGCTCCCCCTATTCCACAACCTTGGTAGCATTTGCTAACCTTTGAGTTTTGATCTTAGCCATCCTGATAGATATAAGATGGAATCTCAGGGTCATTTTGATTTGCATTTTCCTGATGACTCAGGATGTTGAAATTTTCTTTTTATCTTTTTCTTTTTTTAATTGGATATTTTACTTATTTACAATTCAAATGTTATCCCCTTCCCTGGTTTCCCATTCAGAAACCTCCTATTCCATCCTCCCTCCCGCTCCTTCTATGAGGGTGCTCACCAACCCATAGACCCACTCCCATCTCCCTGCCCTGGCATTCCCCTACACTGGGGTATAGAGCCTTCACAGGACCAAGGCCTCTCCTCCCATTGATGTAGGAAAAGGCCATCCTCTGCTACATATGCTGCTGTAGCCATGGGACCCTCCATGTATATTCTTTGGTTGGTGGTTTAGTTCCTGGGAGTCTGGGGAGACTGGTTGGGTGATATTATTGTCCTTCCTATAGGTTGTAAACCCCTTCATCTCCTTCATTCCTTTCTTTAACTCCTCCATTGAGGGCCCTGTGCTCAGTTCAAGGTTGGCTGTGAACATCTGCCTCTGTATTTATCAGACTCTGGCAGAGACTCTCAGGAGACAGCTATATCAGGCTCCTGTCAGGAAGTACTTCTTGGCATCTGCAATAGTGTCTAGGTTTGGTGTCTGTATATGGGATGGATCCCCAGTTAGGGCAGTCTCTGGATGGCCTCTCCTTCAGTCTCTGCTCCACACTTTGTCTCCATATTTCCTCCGGTGAGTATTTTGTTCCCCCTTCTAAAAAGGACTAAAGCATCCACACTTTGATCTTCCTTCTTGAGTTTCATGTAGTTTGTGAATTGTATCTTGGGTATCCCGAGCTTTTAGGATAATATCCACTTATCATTGAGTGCATGCATAGCATGTGTGTTCTTTTGTAACTGGGTTAACTCATTCAAGATGATATTTTCTAGTTCTATCAATTTGCCTATGAATTTTATGAATTCATTGTTTTTAATAGCTGAGTAGAAGTCCATTGGTTAAATGTACCACATTTTCTGTATCCATTCCTCTGTTGAAGGACTTCTGGGTTCTTTCCAGCTTCTGGCTATCATAAATAAGGCTGCTATGAACATAGTGGAGCATGTGTTCTTGTTATAAGTTGGAGCATCTTTTGGGTATATGCCCAGGAGTGGTATAGTTCTATGTCCAGTTTTCTGAGGAACCACTAGACTGATTTCCAGAGTGGTTGTACCAGCTTGCAGTACCACCAACAATGGAGGAGTGTTCCTCCTTCTTCACATCATTGCTAGTATCTGCTGTCACCTGAGTTTTCTATCTTAGTCATTCTAATTGGTGTGAGTTAGAACATCAGGGTTGTTTTGATTTGCATTTCCCTGATGACTAAGGATGTTGAACACTTCTTTAGATGTGTCTCAGCCATTCAGTATTCCTCAGTTGAGAATTCTTTGTTTAGCTCTGAAGTTCTTTTTGACCATTTGAGATTGCTCTGTAGAGAACTATTAGTTTAGCTCTCTGTTTGTTTACTCCATTTTTAATTGGGTTATTTGGACTATTGCTGTCACTAAGCCTACATCCAATAGATAGTTAATATCCAAAATATTAATACTTATTTTTAAATGAAGGGTTTCTGATAACTCATCACTTTTCTTCCAAGGAATCTTTTCAGCTCAGTCCTCATTTCAATTCTTTTCTTATAAAGTTTTTATTTTAGTTATACTTTGTGTGTGTGTGTGTGTGTGTGTGTGTGTGTGTGTGTGTGTGTAGTATGCCATGGCAGATGTGTGGATATCAGGAGACAGCATACAAGAATCAGTTCTCTTCTATAATGTGGGATCAAACTCATGCTTGGCATTGGGTGCCCCTAACTGTTGAACCTTTTCACAGGCTCAAATCCTCTTTACACTGGTGTCATGCCTCATCTGCTTCCAGTGAGAGTGCCTTTACTCACTAGTAGTCTCATGAGGTTCATGTAAGTTGTACTATTACAAGCTCCATGAATCAAGTGCTTATATATACCATTCTGCCCTAGCACCTGTGGCAATGCCTGGCATCTACAAGATATTTTACACATATGATGGACATATATGGGAGGATGAGAGACGTTTTATAACCTTCATAACACAGCATATATAAATATCAGAAACTGGGTGTGCATATGTGTATGTTTTTGTGTTTGTAAATATGTGTGTATGTATTTGTATATGTGTAGGCATATTCATGCATGTGTGTGTGTGTGTGTAAAGATAGGCACATATTTGCAATGGTTATGGAGGACTTTTGCCCTGTTTCCTGCTTTTCATCCTTCTGCCCAGAGAGGAAGAACACATTTACAATTTTAATGTGAGATCTTCCCACCATGAAAAGGGGCACATAACCATGCTGTTGATGTGAATATCAGGCACAGTCCATGGGGGACAGTGAAAAGGCAGAGACTGAAGTGTACAAAATTAGTGTCAGGTAGGGTTAATAAACCCAGAGCATAATACTGAATATACTATGTACTGACTACACTATGTAGAAGTGTGTTACGAGTTGATCTTAGGTCCGCCACACATACACAGATGCTCTCTCTCTCTCTCTCTCTCTCTCTCTCTCTCTCTCTCTCTCTCTCTCTCTCTCACACACACACACACACACACACACACACACACAAGTAACCATGGATGTGTTCAGACTGTAGTAATTACATGAAGTGTATGTATAGTAAGACACTGTGTCAGATTCCTTAAGTGGCTATAATAAAACTATTAAAATTAATTTTGTTGTATTTACCTTATTATAAAACTACATTACATTTTAATTAAATATATAATTTAATGAAAAATATTCAAACTAAATAATGAAACAAAAGCAAATTCCACTGAATATGTAATCACATATATATGCTTATATATGTAAGCACATACTCAGTAGAATTAGATTTTGTTTCAATTTTTAGAGATATTCCAGACTATAACTAGGAAAAAATCCATAAACCTCTCTATCAATTTGATTAAGCAGAGTATGTGTGTAAGATGAACTTGGAGCAAACAAATACATGATGATAAAATATGGGGCTTATTAAGGAAAAACTATGGCACACGAGAACTTATAAGAGCATCAGGAATTGACTGGGTAATAGGATGAAGTGAAAGATTGAACAATGAAGACAGAGAAATTTGCATGCAGCTCATGTTTTCCCTATGGCTCTCAACCAAGGCTTTCTACAGCTTCTCAGTGAGAAGGGCTTTATAAATCTATTATTTAGTGAAAGAAGAAATCATTTTAATTTCCTAACAGATGACATAGTTGAGTACAAAGTGAGCAGTCAGCTGCTGACGTCTAAATCAATACCATCACCCAGTCGTGTATTGGGAGGACTCAGTGGCCTGATGAAATTATGAAAACCTACATTCTTGTGCCCATGGAGAAAATTATCTACCCCCACCCTTATTAAAGAGTACCTGAGCATTCTCTTAAAGGCCAATATGGTCTTCTATGAAGAATGGCTTCCCTATGGTAATTAAATGACTAGGACTTAAAATAATCCCTTTAAACGTTCAGGTTATCAGCTGTACACCGAAAGCCAAGTAACGGATTTATTCTGGAACTAGTTCAGGGAAAAACTGGAAATGCTCACACTATAAGTGAATGAAAAACTCTGTGTGTGTGTGTGTGTGTGTGTGTGTGTCCAAGTATATGTTTTGACACATTACCTTCTATTTCATTTACATGCACAGAAAAGACCTGAGCAACTGCAGCAAGGCAGATGCTAGAATTGCCCACTGTCAGCAGGCATCTATAACACAAAACTGGTGTGAAAAATCAAACAGACATCTCAGATTGCCAGGGATTTCATTTAAAATGTAGGTTGCAGACCTATGAGAGAAAGGAGGATGCCCTTGCTCTCACAAGTACAATGCCATGACATTCCTCTTTCTGTCATGAAACATTTAAGAAAGCCCTACTTTTTCCATCCATGGAGGAGACAGGAAGGTAGAATATAGGGATACTCTCCCTACTTCCCAAAGAAAGTATTCCACTATCGCCTGGCATTCTGGCACTTTGGAGAATTAGATGGTGCAAAGAATGACAGGACTTTTGTAATCTCAAGTCACATGTGTACTGACATTTCCAAGCCCTGCTTCTGTATCAATTTAGTTTCTATTGCTGAAATAAAGACAATGATTAAAATCAACTTAGAAAGAAAAGGGTTTATTTGACTTACATATCCAGGGTCACAGTCCATTAAAGAAAGACATGGTAAGAACACAAGGCAGGAACTAAAACAGAAGCCATGGAGAAGCATTGCTTTTACCTGTTTGCTCTGCTTTCTTTCTTATACCACCTATTATAACCTGTCTAGTGATAAAACTATTCACAGAGCACTGGACCCTCCCATCTCAAACATAAATCAAGCACTTGGCCCAATAGAACTGCCTACAGGCTAATCTGATGGAGGCAATTTCTCAGTTGAGGTTCCCTCTTCCAACAGAACACTAGTTTGTGTCAACTTGACAAACTAACCTGCACAACTTGTTTATCATAATAAGAATATCTGCATTATTCATGTTCATCAGTATGACTATTCATGTGCTAGGGATGTTGAAACAGAATACAGTTGATGGATTGGTTTTAAGCACCAGAAATGTACTTCAGTTTCTAGAGGATAAAAATCCATTGATCATGGTTTGGCAGTACTGATTTCCAGTGACGCTTCTTTTGTCAGTTGGCAGATGACTGCCTCCTCTTGTGTCCTCGTGTTATAAATTTTGCAGTGTGCACATGCTCCTGGTACCTCTTCCTGGTCTTATAAAGACACCAATGCTACTGAATAAGGACTCTACTCCTATTCCCTTATTTAACCCTAGTCAGCTCCTTACAACTTTACCAGAATAGAAGTTGAAGCTTTAACCTATCAATTCACAAAATTCTATCTGTAAACACTAATCAATGCAAAACCAGTAACATAAAGAGGATATGTAGAAGTAAGCTTTCTTCCATACTGTTATTATTTATTTTGGTTTCCTAAAGGTCTTTCTAGATATGACTTTTGGACAACCATAAGCAATACAGCTTGAATTTTGATCCAATAGTATTGATGCTAGAATCAGGATATGAAAGCTCTGAGGGGTGGTAATCCACAGGAACAGACAGGAACTGTGGAAATCCACTTGAAGGCTGTGGTGTCTGGACAGAAATAGTTCTATTTGCAGAAACACAGAGCAGTTCTCCAAGGCCAAATGACCTCCCTCAAAGTCTTCAGCAGGGAAGAATGCCATACTATCTTTGTCTATGTACAAGTGGAATATTTTTCCTATTCTTTTCTGTTTTCACTTGAAAAAATCACTGTTTAAAATGTTTAAAATGTTTAAATGTTTAAAATGCTCAAATTCTGTGCCTATAAAAATGCAAGCAAGTCCTGCATGGATATACATATTAACACGGGCACGTAGAAGTTATACTAGTGTGTGCACATGTGCACTTCACTCCAGAGCTCTTGCACACTTGTTCTCCTTTCATCACTTTGCTGCTGAGATTTAAATGCAATAGAAGATGGGTAAAGTCTACCAATACCAAAAACATTGATAGAATAACAAGAACCAGCAGAACCCCCGGAAAGATGTTAACCTTGACCAGTGTTCTCTGCCCCTTGAAAGATGTTAACTTTTAGCTAATGGCCTCTACCCTTCCCATTTAATTTTGTGTTATCAACTATGTTCTTCTGACCTGGCATTTAGAATGAAATAATCCTTTTCCTAGCTTTTTAATTGTGTGGCATTCTTATGAATTGTGTGTGTGTGTGTGTGTGTGTGTGTATACATATGTGTGGGCAGAGGCAAGGAGTCAACTCCAAAATGTCATCTTCAATTGCTTTGCCATCTCATTTTCTGAGACATGATCTCTCATTGAACATGCTGCTCACCATTGAGCCTGGCCAGGAAGTCGCAAGATCTGTCTCTGCTTTGTAGTGCTTGGATTACAGTTAGTGTTGTCATGCCCCAGTTTTTATTTGGCATCTGGGGATCCAAATTCATGTCCTCATGCTTGTGCTGCAATCATTTGACCTAGTGACTAATCTCCCCAGCAATATATATATATATATATATATATATATATATATATATATATATATATATATATATNTATATATATATATATATATATATATATATATTTGGTTTTTTGAGACAGGGTTTCTCTGTATAGCCCTGGCTGTCCTGGAACTCACTCACTCTGTAGACCAGGCTGTCCTGGAACTCAGAAATCCGCCTACTTCTGCCTCCCAAGTTAAGAATAAATTTTAAGCTAATGTGAGCTCCATGTCTCATAAGAATTTTTACTTCATTTCTGGACAGCAAGACACAGAAAGTAGGACCATGGTCACCAACTTCAACATGATGGAGCTTATATCCACAAACTCCTTCCCTTCAAGATTTCCTCTGCTCCCCTATGCCCTCATCACAGCCTATTTGCCATTGTGGAATACTGAGTTCAGATCACTGGTAAGCCAGGTACTTAGGAGAACTGCACAGTACCATTTGGTGGCACTTGTTATCTGGAAGAGTCATCATAAGACAGAACTCTAATTGCCAAGATCATGGCTACAGGCAAAAGGAGCCAGTTTCCTGCTCTCATAAGGTTGAAATTCCCCATGAGTAGGTACTGTCTCTAGTCTTGCTCCTCAGCCCTGAAAGTTTCTTCCATCAATTTTGCAGCTAAAAAAAAAAAAAAAAATGGGGTAGAGATCTACATGGTCCATACCAAGTTTAAACAATCTTTTTCCAGTGCGTTTTCTATTTTTTTAAGGTACATGACTTTTTTTAGACTAGTATTAAACAAATCAATTTCTCCCAGCACTCATAGGATATGAGACATGGATTATGATTCAAATTCATCAATAATGTCATGCCAAACTAACCTGTATTGAGGAATTAATATTGATGGAATCACAGGTAGTCAATACAATATCTCAGGTCCCATTTCCCCACTCATTCATTTGGGATTTTGTTCATCAAAATCCATTCATGAAACAAAATCCAGGGCCTCAACATAGGCAATTAGCTACAACGATGCTTAAGAGAGTTGAAAGAACAGATTTAGGGAGAGGTAACAATCTAGGGGGCAGGCTTCCATTCCCACAATAAAGGAGAAGAGATTGTGAAGGAAGTCCAGAGAGTATTGTCTTTAGTGAAAACATAAGTAAAACTATAGCTTTATGCATGTACTAGACAGGCTAGCTTGCAACCTGAAGCATCCATAGCTAGAAGCACAACCATAAGGAGCCAGAGGACTTAGAAAATACCAAGGCTTCTACTTTCAACATCTTGATAGTCCTAGTCTCCAGTGAGTCACTACAAATGTGCTTGTTGGGAGTTTAAAGGATGAAGCCCTATATATTTAAAGTAAGAATATAAACAACCAAAGAACCTGAGGAAAAACAAGCAAATAACCATAGCAGTAATCAAATAAGAATAATGGCTTGGAGACGTGGCTCCATGATTAAAAGCACTAGCTGCTCTACTAGAGGACCAAGTTCAGTTCCCAATACCCATATAGCAACACACAACCAGCTCCAGATTATACAGTTATCTCTTCTGGATCCCCTGACCATTGCACAGTTGTGGTACGCCATACATGTAGGCAAGCCATCCATATACATAAAATTAAAATAATTAGATCTTTAAAATAAAGACCAAGAACATTGATAGAGGATATCAACTTAGCCAGTAATCTTTTTGGAAAATATGGCTTTAACCTCTAGCTACTTTTTTTTTCAGACTATGGCTTGGATTAGAAAGATTTATCTATCTACGTGGCAGACCAGAACAGCCAGACTCCTTGTGAAATAAGTAGCTCATTTTATTGACAAAGTGTATGTTAGTCAGAAGGATATGGTTCACATACTTTCCTAATGCATGGAAATTAATTTTCAGCCCCATAGACATCACCATTGGGAAAATGAAAACATAAAATGGGAAGATATTGAAGCCCAGATCCTTAGGCTTGTCAAGTCAATGCCACGTAAAACCAAAAGCTTTACTTTTGATATGAGAAAAAAATGAGATGGCAGTCTTTCAAAACGGTGTTTTAATTTAGGTTTCTATTGTGACTGGCAATAAACAATGTTCTGGAGACCTGCAGGAAGAGTGTATGGCATAATGGAAGCAAAGAGGATAACATATTGCTCTCATGAGCTTGGGGTCTAGGTTATGGTCAAAAGGAAATGTACTGGCGAAGCAGTGCTTTTGAAAGATTACAGCTTAGAAAACATCTTACAGCAGAAGGTTGGTGGCAAGGGGACGTGCCAATCAATCAAGAGTGAGGTGGGCAGTAAAAGGTAAGGTTTAAGCTGGGGTAGATCAAAGAAGGTTTCATTCTTTGGACTTCATACGTGATCACTTGTTTCTTGTGATTCTTGACTGTGCTATGAGCATTTTCCTTGCTGTCTTGTCTCCAAGTCCAGTTGAATTAATCATGGCATTCCTTTCCAGCATCCCACCCTTTTATGTGTCTCCACAAAGGGCTCCAGGCATGACATATTCAATCATATCAATAGGTACCCAGTGTCAGCGTAATCATCTCCTTGCTGATAACCAATTGTATCTCTCCTTAAATGGCACCTTTGAATTTTTATTATTTTTAATCTTGACTTTCCTATTATAAAAATTATATATGTAAATAGCCACTTCTGTTAACTTTCTCCCATTGTAACAAAAGTTATGATCTAATCAACTAATAAGGAGAAAATGTTTAGTTTTGACTTGTGATTTTATAGATTCCTATTATGTGGTAAGTTTGGTTATTAGACTTTTACTGGAAGTATCTCATAGCAATGGTAAAGAACATGACCATTCAGCTCATGGACAGGAAGGCAAAGAGAAAAGAGAAAGGGCCAAAGACTCCACAATCAGAAATACAACCCTCCCACCTGCACCTAACATAATGCTTCCAATAAGCCCTACCTGCTAAAGAATCAACCATACATAAACAGTACCAGGCCACACTAAGCCTTTAACAAACTTTCCTTTGGGGGACATCCAAACTCCAGACTTCAGTATCACCTCATAGTAGGTATTTGTTTAATTTAATTTAATGTGTATGTGTGTGTGTATAAGGGACAGTGTCACCATGTGCATGTTGAGAGCAGAGGCCAAGATTCAAGAGTTATTTCTCAAATTATACTTTGTCAAGACAGGGTCTCTGTTGTTTCTGTCGCTGAGCCTGCATCTGTTTTTACACAGCTTATGGGGATCAATATCAAGTTATTAGATAGAGCTTTCTCCTTGGCTCTATCATAAGTAAATGGGGTAAATAATGTGGCATGCCTAGTGGCTGACAGCTAAATAATAGACATTAAAAGGTGTCCAAGCAGCAGTATCAAGGCTGCAGGACATGGGGTCATAGTCTGGCAGTAAGGGCAAAGCTATTTTTCATATCACCTCATTGTCCTCATTGTCATAACAGATCTGTCACCTGCCTGTGTCTTTGGTCAGTAAAGATTCATTGAGGTTAGGCTTTAGATTCATGGCTTTCTATACATAGGAGGTACTTGCTAAATCATTCACCTAATGAAATACAATACTGGGTTAGTGAGTAATCTTACAGAAAAAAATTGAGTGGCTATAGACAAGTTCTAAATATAACAGCATGATTCTGAGAAATTAAGAAAATAGGATTATGAAACTTCACCCCATAAAGATTATGAGAATTATGCAAAAAAAATCTGCAAATGATTCACTATAGATTACAGTAACCAGTAAGACACTCAAAAATGCCCTGTAACATGAGGATGGATAATTAGAAACTTTGACCTAGAGTGTATGTTGGGAAAGGGTGAGGACTGGACTTTGCCTCTGCAGAACCCACATAAAAACCTAGTCATAGCAGACACCTACAATTTCAGCACTCAGGAGGCAGAGACAAAAGTTGACTAGCTAGAATAGTCAACTCATAAAGCTCCTAAATAAAATAGAGAATTACTGAGGAGGGCATTTAACATCAACTTCAATATACATAGGGATATACACACATGAGATTCCCTTCCCTGACATGCATGTGTGCCAACATGCGGGGATAGGATACACACATACATACACAAAAATAAGAAGCTGCCCTGAGGCTTCCACCACAAATGATCACTGTCTCTCTGTTCTTGGAGGTCTCAGAAAGCATTCTGAGAACATCAGGGTGGCCAGGCAGAAGTCCTGAATGTGGACACCACTTGTCTAGTCATTCCTCAAAGAATAATCTAACAAGCAGGCTGAGACATCATACTCCTTTAAGTTGTGCAATGCAGATTCCACACATATACATCATTATACTTTGCTCTTAGTTACCTATGCATGACGTCACCATCACTTCTCCCTACCCTCCTTTCCTCTACTTCTATGTCAAAGAGTTTCCTTTCTACTTTCATGTTACATCGACACATCATGTATTTTAAAACAGAATTACATATTTGAGCTGGAAGTCTTCTTCTGAATTATAGATGGGGGTTGACTTAATGTAGCCACAAAGTATCTATATTCTCAAGAATATTTCCAATCAGAAAAGAAATCAGGCTATGGTTTAAAGGAAGTGTTGATTAACTTTTTTCCTCCCCCTGCCCCTCCTCCTCCCTCTCCTCCCTCCTGTTCCCTCCTCCTCCTCGTTCTCCTCCTTCTTCTTCTTCTCATCGTTTTTCCTTCTTCTTCTTCCTCTGCCTTTTTACTTACACACACACACACACACACACACACACACACACACTCACACAGAGGTTATAGCTTGGTGGCCAATCATTTCTGAAGTCTATTTGAAAGCAATGGCATGTTTCGTGTGTTTCCCAAGCTTGGGACCTAGGGAAGTCTACCTTCACACTACCTTTACTTTTTACTTATATTACCTTTTCTATCAACTTGTTTATTTATAAGTTGTCTTTCCAAAAGTATATCCATAGTTTCTGATAAAAAAATTATAAAGCTACATCACTCCCCTAACTGGAAATGAATCCAATAGAGTCACAGCCACATTATTAAATCTACTAAAACTGAGTGGAGCCAATAGCCTCTGTGTTACACAAAGATGAGAAAATACAGAAGTAGAAAATGAAATGTACAATCGAGATTGTCTTCTTCCAAACTGCTGGAAGATATTGAAAAGAGTGCCTCCCCCCTATAGCCCACAAGCCTCTGAACCCACCACCGGAATGATTAAGAACCCCACATTTAGAGATATTCAGTGTGACAGAACAAATAGGAAAGGATACAGGATCTTTATTCTAGCTCCCCTGGTCCAGTCCACAGTTCTGTGATTCTTCTTTCATGGCCTCTGTTTCCCCATGTGAAAAATAAAGTATGTGCCCTTATTGGGCTGCCTCCCATGGAGCACAGGTACAATTTCTTATTCACCATGTTTCAGTTCTCCAAGGTAAATTAAATCTGTTGAAATACAGTCCAAGGGAAGTTACAGTTCCCATTTGGTTGAACCAGAGCTTTAGCAGGGACAGAGGTTTACGACAAGGTCTTATTTCAACTCTTCCTTCATCTCACTCCTTCTGAGAGAAGCCAGGCAGCCAGTCTCCAGAGTAGATATAAGGTGACAGCGAGGACTCTGTCGCTATATCAGCTGTGTTTGGCTATTTCAGGGAAATAGACCGATCATGTAGACAGTGAGATAAATTGCAGGGAGAAAGATTCTCAAATTATACTTTATCAACAACTCAATTCAGATTTAAAATCCCAAATGGGGCCTCTAAGAACTACATTCCTTTGACTTCAGATTCCATCTGTACAGAATAATAAATGGTGTTCTTTGAGCCTGGTGTCATGAGGGCCCAGATTTTAATTAAAAATGGTCTTTTTCAATAGATTTAGCATACAATTTCTCCCTGACCACAAATATCAGTGCGAACCACAGGTCCTGAATCAATCTGGCAGGACTCTCAGTGGGGTAGATATTAAGGGGAATGTTTACCAGAGAGGCAAGGTGATAAGAAAAAAAAAATTGCTGTAACAACTGGCAATGTGGGTCCAAATCCCCTGGCCTTCTCAAGTTAGAGGTCAACTGGGAACAGTGGACTGGCTCTGCTATCTCCATGTATAAGCAGAGCCAGCCTCTGCTTCTATTTTGAGAGTACTGTTTATCTCTTGTGCAGGTTTTGGAAGCAAATGTAGCAAAGTGGTTAGCTCTATCTAAAACTAACAGAAGACAGTTGCTTTGTTTTCCATGTAAATTAAAATAGGAAGCCCAAGATAGCTGGACTTCCTCAAACACTAATGGAAAATAGACTCTTGCCTCCTCAATGCGGGACAAACTGATACCAAACAGCCTTTACATTCCTGTAAATACTTTTCAACACGCTCTGTCCATAAACCTTCTATGAATGGAAACAGGAGCTGGCCACACAGAGAAGTCAAGGATGCATCAAGAGTTTTTAAAGATGAGGAAAGGAAAAAGCTTTAGTAGACAGAATGCTGTTCTTAGCAACCTATGTTTTCTTTCCTCTTGGGTAGCATACAACCCACACTTCCTTCAGCAGAATGCCCTTTTCCATACAGTCTACAATCATGGTCTTCCCTCATTGGCCAGCAGAGTGCACATGGGACCTAAGCTGGCTGGTTTTATCACTGCTCACTTCCAATGACAGGACTTGTTCAAACTCTGCACAGCAAAGCCAAGAGAACTCTTTCACTAGTTTAAAATTTAAATGCTTGAAGAAAGAAGTCAGTATTGAGCAGCTTATGCTCAGGAACTCTGTAACACACACCCAAACATCTCTTGTCTGCTCCAACAATGGTTTATTTCTTATTGCATCTTGGTTATTAATGAAATGATAAGGCCAAAGGTTAATGATTCAGATAGTACTTATGTTTTGAAGTGGTATATGTACTTGATTAAAGTTTCTGCTAGGGATTGCATGCAATGTTACACATGGGTAGAAAAACTATATACAAAATATGGTTTTAATGGAAAAGTCATTCACAAACGACTATATCCCCACATTCCAGAAAATATATATTCCAAGGTGTGGTGACCAGAGTGGGCATATTCTCTGTTTACTGTGATTAAACCAACCATTTAGCTCAAGATCAGTTAACCAGTGTGTCCCTGTGATTGAAACTCATATAAACAAGTTCCCATTTCCGCAGGGCTCCTGAATGATTGTAAAGAATGCTGTGTTTATCAGGAAGCCAAATGAGATAAGCCAACCAAGACTGAGGACAGTAGAGATACATGAGTTCTGGGGGCAAGTGGAGGAATCTAAGTCATTAGAGATGTCACATCCCAGTTCAATCTTCAAAGCTTATTTTTTGTAAGCATCCTTAGGTTTCAAGAGACATCTTAATAATCACATAGCTTAAGCAATTTTTTAAAGATTTATTTATTTATTATACATAAGTACACTGTAGCTGTCTTCAGACACACCAGAAGAGGGCGTCAGATCTCATTACAGATGGTTGTGAGCCAACATGTGGTTGCTGGGATTTGAACTCAGAACCTCTGGAAGAGTAGTCAGTGCTCTTACATTAGCCATCTCTCCAGCCCCAAGCTTAAGCATTTTTAATTGTGGCTTGCTTTTTTTTTTTTTAAGCTGAAAGAGTTGGGAACATTCTTAGCTCTAGAAGAGGTTAAATTCCCATCAGAATGTGAACCCTACCCCCCAACACAAGATTTTTCCATGAGCCCATCACCTGGGAACCTGGCCTATTCTATACCTATCTTTCATGAAGCTCCTGGTCTGTCCCCCAAACGCCTTCTGTGGCTTCACAGGATCACCTCACACCATGCACTCATCTGTAACCCCTTGAAGCAATCACTTCTGCTTCCTTACAGGATAGTCTAGACAATGGTAGTAACACAGGAGGCCATCTCTGTGTAAAGTCTGTTCCACCATGACACCCATGTTTCAATTTAGTAACAAATAACAACAAGCTCTCAGGCCTTCACTATACCTGGCACTTGTGCATGCTCTATCCCCTGCTCATTTCCATGCCAACACGTTTGGCATGGTTTTGAAATGGATGCAATGACTTGTATGTGGACATCACCACACTATGTTCATTGTGCATGTCAGTTATGGCTTCCTGGCAGAAACTCACAAGTAGTTGTTGAATGAATGGATGACCAATGCCTCAAGGTAAAAAACTGACATATTTGGAACAAACTAGAAGTGATCTCCTTTTCAAAATCCAACAGTACTTTTTGTTTGTGTTTGTTTTGTTTTGTTTTGTTTTGGATCCATCTTTTGGCAAACAGATACCATTGTGAAGATTCCAAAGACATTAGGACTGGCATGGAAACAAGGAAAAGGCCAATGTGCATTTCACAATATCGCACGTTCAGAATGCTCTAGACTATATTTTGGCTTCTCTGTAGGTCACATGTTCTTAGTGACACAGATATCAATTTTGTTTCTGGTCCTACTGCAAATTCTGTAGTCTCACTAATTGTCTGTGATAGTGTTCTGTTCTGTCAGAAGTAGAGGTTATTGGGGTTGAAGAGATAACTCAGTGGTTAGGAGTCCTCATTCTTCAAGAAGGACCAGGTTTGAACCCAAGCACCCACACAGTGATTCTGAAGAGATTTTTTTTTTATTTACTTCATTTATATTTCAAATGCTATCCCAAAAGTTCCCTATACCCTCCCCTACCCACCCACTCCCACTTCTTGGTCCTGGCCTTCCCCTGTGCTGGGGCATAAAAAGCTAGCAAGACCAAGGGACCTATCTTCCCAATGATGGCTGAATAGGCCATCTTCTGCTAAACCCAATCACTGAAGAAATTTTTAACCTCAATCCTGTGGATCCAATGCCCTCTCTGGCCTCTTCAGGTGCTATATATGCACACAGTATACATATATGTATGCAGGAAAAATTACTCATAAACATTTTTAATTAAAAATATGAAGAAGTAGAAGCTACTAAGATAAGCTTATTAAGCTTACTAAGTAAGATCCGAAAATTTCTAAACATGTTCAAGACTCGGACTTCAGCTCACTCCCCAGAGTTTAGCTGTCACTCATCACAATCTGCCTTCACATGTAAGATGGTAAAACTCAAGGTTTGGACAGCTGTGGCAACCCACCACCATCCAACACAAGTCAATAACAACTGGACTGAGGTGCTGTGCTCTATGTTTTCAAAATAAGTACTTAAGAAACATATTCACAAACAATGGATAAGCACGGTAAATGTGTGTGTGTGTGTGTGTGTGTGTGTGTGTGTGTGTGTGTGTGTAGATAGATAATAGATAGGTACATAGGTATAGATTATATAGGCATAGATATAGATTACATATAGATACAGATGACTAACACCCAGTCATCACATTTAAACCATATAATTTTAAGCAATAGATGTAACTAGGATATGTTTGGCATGTTCATTAGCCCAGAACTGAAGACAAACCAAGACATACTTACTCATATGTGGGAACTAAAACATGTTTATTTTTGTAGAAACAAAGGACAGAATAGAAGTTGCTAGAGGCTGGAAGGCAAGGGGAGAAGAAGATGGAGAGGTGAAAAGGTGGGCTACTCTTTACAAGCCATAGTTGGACAAGAGGAGTGGCATTCCTTAGCACAGTGTGGTGATGGTAGTTAGGGAGTTACTGTATACTTATGGCTGTGGATAGACTGGATATACAGGAATCAATGGTAAATCACCAAGTTGACATCCAGGAGACTCAGTTTATTTCTCAACAACCCCTCTGAATGAATTATATATTTAGTAAGAGGTAAAGGATTTTTGAATATAATTGTACAAAGAGATAATTACTATTTGAGTGTCTGGATACTCTACTTTCTTTGGTCAGCACATTACATAGTAAAACACCCACACAGTTTACCCCAAATTCATGTATAAGTTCATCATTTGAAAAGAGAAACATACATACATGAAGTCTACCGCCACCTACAGAAGAACCAAGCAAGCAAGTTTTCCAAAGTAAAATGTGAAAAACTGAGGGATTAAGTAAGAAGGGAAAACCCAAGGGAAGGCAGATGGTGTGGAGACTGATGGAATTATACAATATGTTATTTCTAGAACATATTTATCACAGGGATAGTTTTTCACTCCTCCAAATTATTACAGACCAACTATGCTTCCTGGTATATTGACCTTTGAAGACATGAATTCAAAATGGACATTAGTGGGGCAGTAAACAGATGGAGAGAGGAATCCTGAAGGGAGCAAAATGGATGGATGAAGACTGTCAGCACTGTGGATGGGAGTTAGATGGTATTCATCTCACTTCCAGGGAACCAGGCAAATGCATATTTATGTGTTCCCTGAGCATTCTCCATTATTTAAATTTGCCTAATTTGGGACTTCCTTTTACCTCTGAACAAATGCTATTTATCTCTAGACCTTGAAAGCAGCCCTTTGTTTAAGAATTAAGGTCTAAATAGCAATCTCTACATTGGTTCACATAAAAGCAGGCAGCTAGCTACTTAATTTAGGTTTATGCTTCAGTGACTTTCAAATACCTTTCTCATGCACCTGATGACTTCATTTCAGAGGGTCTTTTCTTTTGCTTTCACATCTTTATATATACTTAATTATCCCCGTGTTAGACACTGGCTTAATATTCACTTGAGAAACTTAGGTCTATTTGAGGGTGGGGGATCTTGTCAAGGAAGTGACAGATACTTGGTTCTGACAAAGTCAGTGTTGAAACTTCAGGAACACACCACCTCTGTAGGTTGTATGACATCTCTTTGGTACTTATGAGAGGATTTGCATACACAGTGAGCACACTCCTATTCCTTTCATTTACTTGACAGTGTTACATGAAGAATTAGAAATAAAGCACGTTGGACACCATATAGTCTAGGTTGTTAAGATTGTTCAGTGAAAAGGGGTATTGGCCACCAAGACTGAGAAGCTAACTAAGAATCCAAGGACAATGTGGAAGAAGAAAACTGATTCTGGCAAGTCGTCTTCTCCACACATGTGCCATGTCTCATACATTACATCACACACACACACACACACACACACACACACACACACACACTAAAACTACAACAAAGTTTTAGAAAAAAAAAATTATCTGGAGTGACATGAACCTTCTTTTTCACACTGTTCCCTTAAATGCCAGAGAAGGGTAAAGAAACCACTTCACTATAGTGACAGCACCCATGGGGAGCATTTTCCTAGCTATCTGTGTGAATACATCCAAGAACACTCATCTCTTCCCCGCTGCTGCTCCATCTCTGCTGAGTCTCTCCTCAGGCATATGAAAGGGAGTGTGGCACCTGGAGACCTTCCCCTTCTTACTCTCTGTGGTGGTTAATCTGGATCGGCAACTTGATGGAATTTAGAATCACAGTGGAAAGAGAACCCTGGGCATGTCTCAGGGAATTATCTAGATTAGCTAAATGGAGGAGAGAAGACACACTCTCAATGTGGGTAGCACCATTCCATTGATTGGGGTCCTGGACTGAGTTAAAAGGGGAAGCAAGCCAAATGCCAATAATTCATTGCTTCTGGCTCCCTGACTGTGATTGCAATGTGATCAGCTGTAGCAGGACCAGCAAGGCCACCTTTCTATAAACCTCTCCTCTAAGTAAACCTCTATGTAAATACCCTGGGGGTGAGGGGTGGGGGAAGCACACAGCTGCAAAAGCATTTCCTACAGGAGGACCTTATTGAAGACTGCCTGAGAGACCAAGGATTGCTGGCACAACATTGCCAGCCAAATGGGAACTGCCTTTTAGAAGAGATGCTTTCTTGGGTCACAGGTGGAGAGTGTTAGCATTGGGTCTAAGCTCTGCCCCAAAGTTACAGGCAACAGCCAGGTATGCCTGACTCACTATAAAAGGGGGGGCTTGCCCCCTCCTCTCTCCCTTGCTCTGGTCTTCCTGCTCCCACTCACTCTGTCTCTTGCCCCTTCCCCCACTCTCCTCATCCCCTTCCCCTCCCTCTCCATGTACTCATGACCAGGTGAGGTGCTGCAGTGTCAGTTGACACAGACTCTGGGAGCAGGTAAGAAATACTGCAGCAAGCTCACCTGGGCAAGACTGAAAGTTCCTTTAATACCCTCTGTTGTGTTTTATTAAAAGATAAAGAGAGGAGGAATATGTTTTGGTGGAGTGTACTCAGGTTTGGGGAAAGGGGATGCCTGTGCAGGCCCATGCTCAGGCATCTCTTCCCTCTGGGAGACCAGCCACAGATGGTATAGTATACAATATAGTTTATTCAGGGCATGGGGAGGGAGTTGAGGGAAGGAGAGAGAGAGGGAGAGAGAGAGAGAGAGAGAGAGAGAGAGAGAGAGAGAGAG
>NC_034591.1:127546491-127554550 GCF_900095145.1 Mus pahari
AGAGAGAGAGAGAGAGAGAGAGAGAGAGAGAGAGAGAGAGAGAGAGAGAGCAGGTAGGGTCAGGCAGCAAGAAGTCCAGGGCACAGGCAACATCAGCTGCATCCTTCTGCATCCACCATGCCTTCCCTACCACAACACCCTAGAACTGTAAGGCAAAATAAACTCTCCCTTCCTTAAGATGCTCTTCCAGGTATTCTATCACAGGATCAAGAAGCTAACTATTACATATCCCTTGGTAAATCATAAAAACCAGAATTAAGTGAATGAGAATATATACATTGCAACAAAACTAAAAGCTATATAAATATGTGCAGGCACCCTTCAAAGAAGTACATGAGGCCATTCAAATTAAGATGTCTGAGGCAGAGGACTGATGACAAATAAGATTATAGAGGTGAATTAGTTAACAGCCTTGGTTCCTGATGGGTCAAGTATGTACTGCACCTGCCCCAAAGCTCTCTGGATTTGAGAATGGAAGGCACACATGTGCCAGCTAAATCTCCCCACAAGCAGCACATTTTCCCCTTCAGCACTCCTGACTTAACACCTCTTAATCTCTATCTTATTTTGTTGCCTTGGTTCCTTCTTGGTGCCCCCCTTAGTTTTGCTGCCCAATACACTTCTGGGCAGTCCTTCTGAGGGTCACTTCCCTTTTTGTATCTACACTTCAGCTGTTATCCTGTTCCTTCCCAGCCTGGCCTACTCTACTTCCTACTTTCCCTGGAGCTCCTTCCTCTCTTATTTTTCTCCTGTGTTTCTTCTCCCAGGAACCTAGAAGTCCCACCTCTCTCTTTCTCTGCTCAGCCATTGGTCAGTGGTTCTTTATTGATCAAACAGAAACCAATTGGGGACAGGGACCATCAGTCAGTGTTTAGACATGCAGATTCCTGATTTGAGGGCCCAATCAAGACAAAGCATTCAAACCAATTCCCACCATGAGATCTAACAGTAAAGATTTTCTGATTGGTTTGGTTTAGAGAAAATGGGCTACATTAAGGCAATGGTCATGAGGTCAACGCAAGCTGAGGTGCTAACTCTGCTTAGGCTATTGGGCTGATAATGCGATTAAAATTGGAGATGATGTGCCTTGTCCTGCAGTGACTTGAGATGCCAGGGTGGGTTGGTACCCAGGGGGGGCCTTCTTCCTTCTAAGAGATGGGAAAGGAGGTTGAAGAAAAGGGCTGTGTGAGAGGGAATTTGAAGGAGGAGGGCTGTAATCAAGATGTAAAGTGAGTAAATAAGTAAATTAGTGGGGAAAAAAAACCCGAGATTCTTTAACATAGTACTTTGTGCCCATAGACCAAGTCACTCAGCAGCCTTAGACATCAGCATAATTTTAGTGAAGGAGATCAAGGCCAGCCGATCAACACAACAAGACTCTCACAACACCCTCCAAACAACAACCACTAACACCCATGCTAAGGGTCTCTGATTTGCCTAAGAATTATATCAATGACATTGCAGGCTCAAATAGTTTGTAAAAGCATAGAGAAAGCGGCAGAAACCCACCATTCAGGGGTCTACCATTCATCAAAATGGAGATGCAATGGTGATTTCTCAGGCTTAATTTAAAGCCAAGTAGGAAAAGTCCAAGGGGGGGGGGGTTAAGTGACCTTTAGCTTGATTGGTTGGTGCAATCTTTAAGGGCATGAGCAGTCTTTGGGATTGGTTAAGGCTCTGGGGAATATCCAGGGGGAGCCTAAAAAGTGTTACTGACTCATCCTGGCTATTGCTGTCTCAGGCCAGATGGCAAAGCAGCTCCTGATTGGCTGCCTGCAGGCTGCGGTTTTTCCAGGAAATGATTTCCCCAGACTTGCCCTGTTCTGGGAAAGAGAATCTTAGGCCTAGTCTCCTGAACGGCCAGTTTGGAGCCAGACATGGAGTCAGCCTGTTTTAGTGCTCTCACCACCAAATCAAACACAGCAAATGAACACAAGGAAAACATACACACCGTACATGTGATCCAATTTTTAACTATTAAAAATTCCACACAGATAATGACGAACTTTAAGGCAGACAAGTTCTCTTTTAAAGATCTTTCATTTCACAAAATGAAAAGGAGATTTGTTCTAAAAATGAGGAGCCCATTGTCTTAGTCCCCACCCTTAACCTACACCATTATCTGAAAAGGACCATCTACTTCAAAATCAAATAAATGAAAAGATAAAATGCAATGGAAACTTCTGCTGTCAAAAGTCAAAGAATGGTCTACTGTGGGTGTTGAACCATAATATCTGTACAAAAATTATAAAGTATCCTTGGGCTTATTCAACTGCTCTATTCATGCATCCTTTCTAAGAATGTATATGTGATATCAACTATACAGACATGCACAGTAAATAAATATAAAATAAATATTAATAAATTATAAGGGAATATATTTTAAAATGATTGTATGGTGGATATTTAATTACCATTTATTAAAAGGAAAGCAAAATTGCCAATTAATGAGGTAATTATGCTGAATCTTATGTAAAAATAGATCTATTGGATAGTAGAAGACACAAAGCACCCAAATATTTCTCAGAGTTGATTGCTATTCTCATAGAGTCATCAAAGCCACTCCACTTCTAATAAACAGTACAAAACCAAGCCACTGTAGGGGGGCTTTCGGAAACTGTTGGAAATTCTGTTCAAATTCAAAGCCAAAATTAACTTAGTAACTTTTAAATAAAAACTCAAATAGCCATTTAAAAACATAAGATATTCTTCTAACATAATGCAATCCTAAGTGATGCCAATTTTCTCCATGCTGACAAGGTCAAGAACACGGTTTGTATGTATTAAGAAAACACTACAGTTCTAACACTGTCTCACATCTGATTCCTAGTGTTTCTGTAAGTATCCCTGGGTATTGTGGTGTATGATGGCATATACAGTACAAATCAAATCAACATGTGCATTTAGAGCTACATCTGAGCCTGCAGTGAAGTAAAACAATGCAACACATGTGAGTACAACCAAAAATAACTGAGGCTAGACTCCCAAGAAATGATCACAACTAGAATAAACTCAAAGACCATTGATAAGCAGAGGAGAAGACACTGTAAGGCACTCCCACCCTACCTACTGCTTGGGACTGAAAATAGCAAGAAGGAGCAAGGTGTACATGTGAAGTCATACACACAGTGCTACTGTGTTTTGAAAGATGGGCTCATAAAACTGTTAGGTGCCACTGAGTCTGACTTCCCTTTGCTTCTTTTCATACATTGTCATCTATGGAAGAAAGTGTGCATGTTGAGAGAAGTGCCTTTCTACTTGCAGATTAGTGGAGATAGGTTTTCAAAAATGTGGAAATCAAGCAAATAAAAACATATGGGTGAGGGGCTGGAGAGATGGTTCAGCTGTTAAGAGCCTTTATTGTTCTTGAAGAAGACCTGCATCTAGTTTCCAGCACACACATTAGGAACACAACAATTTGTAACTCTGGGAGATGTGATAGCTCTTTTACCTCCTTAGACACATGCATATAATTAAATAACAAAATATACAGTGTGATGGCACACACTTTAATATCAGGACTTGAGAGGCAGAGACAGGCAGATGTTTGTAAATTCCAGGCCAGCCTGGTCTCTATAGTCAATTCTAGGATAGCCAGATCTACATAGAGATCCTGTCTCTCAAAAAAGCAAAACTGAAGAGGAAGGTCCTTGATGATCTTAATCCCAGCTCTTAGGAGGTAGATATCAGTAAGCTTAAGGCCAGCCTTGAATATATAGTCAGTTCCAGATAAAAAGAGGACGACATGGAGAGACCCTGCCTCAAAACAAACAAACAAACCCAAAATCAATCACCATAGGTGAGAGACTAACAGATTTCTTGCCACTCAATGGCTTGATTCTCTTATAAAAGACCTGAGTTTGGTTTATAGAATTCACAGTGTCTAGCCAATCATCTCTATCTCCCACTCCAAGACACCTGATGCCTTCTTCTGGCATCCATGGGCACCTTCACACACACACACACACACACACACACACACACACACACACACACCACTAGGGAAAAAAAAACATAGTAGAGGGGAGAGTACCAGGGCACTAAGGGTTCTAATTGTTAAATAAAACAAAACTAAGAAGAAGCAAAAATTATAAAAGCACATTGGCATTAAAACTGCAATTAGAGCAAAGAAACTTAAAATTTCAAAGGTGAGATAGAAAGAAGTACAGTGAGATAGCCTCCTTGATTTCCTGCTGTGGCTGGCTATCAATTACTAGTCTATAAACAGGAAAAAACGTCCAAGGACAATTTGCTTGGGAGTTGTCAACAACCTATAATACTACAGGATGCACATAGCTTATTCTCAGATGGTTCTAAAGAGGAATATTTGCAATCAGCTTTCAATTTTTTTATACAATGGAATTCTTTCAAAAGAATAAAGATACTATTCAAAGACCATCACTCTCACAGAATTTAATCACATAGAACTTGAAAAAAGCAGACAATGGTGCCAAGGCAACATTAGCACAGATGGCTATTTAAGACTAAGGTGCTTATCATGTTGAAGCATGAAGGAGGGAGGCGAATGAACAAGTAACAGGCAAATGCAGAATTCCCCTCTCAGAATAGCTATACACCCAGAACTGGAATTAAACCAAGACCACAGATTCGATCCATAGCCTTAATTTTAATGAAGGGGAAGATGTTCATCACTTTGTTTAAATGGGAAGAATCTTTCAATTGCTTTGCATTTGTTTATACAAGAAGAGGAAAGTATCCATGGCAACCCAAGGAAAAGCCACATGAGCTTCGGTTATATGAGATCTGTTGAAGTGTTTAGTCATCACAAATATCTCAGAAAAATATTCAGAGATACCATGGTATCTAGTTGTGATATCTATAGTTGTGATAATTCCTTCCTGGGGAAGACCTGAGTGATGACTACTTCCTCTTCATCCAGTCCCCACAGTGAATTAATGAACATTTCCACCACCACTCACCCTGGGAAGCCAATAGGTTTGTTGACCTTACTTACAGAGTATAGGTAAAGAGTGACTAGTAGGAATGTATTTGACACAAAAGCAGCCACATGGAAAGTCTTCACTCAGCATGACCTCCTTCACCTGAGACCCTAAGGTCACATGGCATTAGGACAGGGTTTTATACAAATGACATAAAAGAGTGGGAGTTTCCCAGTTGAGGGGGCCAATGATCCTCCCCACATTCTCCTTTGGGGAGGGAATAATTACAGTTCATGGCCTGATTTTGACATCTACTCCTAAATAGACACAGCTGCTATCATGAAGACGACAATGGTTTGGCTCCAAGAACAGCAGGACATTATAAGGTCAGTTAATTGGCGGTAATATATCAGGAAATTTGTAACAATGACAATCACATACCAATTGGCATTGTGGCTGCTCACTTAAGTGGTGTTCCTTCCAAGATTATGTCTAGACAGAATCCAGTAATAACAGAAATTTCATTTCAATTCATCCCCAACTTCCTAAAGAAGGCCATTTCTTTCACACCCAGAGTAGACCAATGTGGGAATATAAGTCACCACACTTCTCATGAAAAAAATTCAGAAAAATGGCTTTTCCCTAATAAATAACACTGAAGGAGAAACATACTTCATGAGTAAGAAATGCTTAGTTCAGGCTAGACACGTATGGGAAATAATATTGTTTAGTAAAGACTTGGGTAGTGATGAGGAGACAGATTCCAGGTCAGTTGTGCCTCCCTGTGAACCAATGTGTTGGGTATTGCCAACCCTCTATGACAAATCATGGTTTAGGTAAGTGGTCTCCAGGTAAGAACTGTTTTGAGGTAGTAGAACCTTTAAGAGCTGGGACATAGTGGGAATTCTCAGGCCACTGGGGTATGTCCTTGAATAGAGTAACAAGAATGTAGCTCTTTTATACCTCTGCTCTTCCCCTAAGACCATCAGCTGAGCATTGTATTGGATCACATGCTTGTGTCATGAAGTTCAGGCCAACCATGGGAACAGAAGCCATGGAACCAACTGGCTAGCCTGAAATCTTCAAACCTCTGAGACAAAGTAACCCTTTCCTCTTTCAAAGTTAATAATCTGTGGTATTTTGGTACCATAACAAAGGTTAACAAGACCTAAATCTGTACACTACTCAGATCCCTGTGTTCCTTTCAAATATATCATAGAATATTTCTAAACAGCATCTCACTGATTAATGATAACTATAGCAGGAATGTGTGAAAACTAATGCGATTCTTATAAATAATTTAATGCATACTTAATTTCAACCTTTAAAATATCCAAAGAGAACATTCCCTACCACCACCTCTCAATTATATATGTGAACTCTGAAGTTAAGAGAAAAGATTAGTTATAATAATCAGCCCTAGAGTCTATGTCATAGTAGTCAATGTTACTAAAATGGAAAAAAAATTATTCAGTTTATTATTAAAGAAGTTCTCTAGCAAAAGTCTACCAGTCTTATGGGCAGGAGGAAAAAAAACTGCATACTGCCAAGAAAATAGACATACATAGCCAATAACCAGGGAGTTTTAGATGCCAGTACTTCATCAGACCTCAGGTAGAAGGAAAACCATGTGCAGTGCATGCAGGGGCAGCCAAAAGGTCAGGTATCTATGAACGCCTAGCAGTCTCTGCTAGAGTATAGGATCTCCAAAGGGTGTGTGTTTCTCAGATTCTGCCTAGCCCTAAATCTCTCTCTTACAGAAAACCCTAAATGAAAGAAAACCACTTCTGGATCCCCTCCTCTCAGTGGCTCCTCCCTTCCCATCCATCCACTGTTTGAGAGCCAGGGAAAGCACTCTCTAGCCAAAGCCTGCTGCTTGGACAAGAGCAAAGCCACCTGCAGACACACCAGGCAAATTCTCCATGACTGGCACATACCATGCAGCACAGGACCATCTGTTAAGATGGCTTCCAGCCTGCTTGGGAAAATGAGCTACTTCCCTCCAAGCAAAGAAACCAGAAAATGAGCTTGGAGAGGCTTTGTTAAGTTAAAGCTAGTAAGTTCCTCCCACATCTTCCTACATGAGGGGTATACTAAATAGTACTCTGCTATGATGATGTTCTGAATTTTAGAATGCTCTGAACTTCAGTGATAGAGTTTTAAGGTTGAAGTCTCCAATAAGCCTATTTGATATCATGGAATGTTGGACACTATCTTTCCTTTCCACCTGGTGCCTAGAGAAATATCCAATACACATAAACCACTTTGTAAACACATAATAAATATAATGTGAGCATATATGACAGAAGATTTTGCTTTTGAGAAATGCTAGTCAAAAACAAATTCCCTAACCTGATGCTAGCAGGGGTCAGATGAGGGCCCTGGATCCAGTGGATCTGGAATTATGAATGGTTGTGAGCCAACATGTAGATGCTCGGAATAGAACACAGGTCCACTGCAAAAGCAACAGATGCTTTTAACCTCTGAGCCATCTTTCTAACTTCTTTCTATATATTTTTAAACGATGAAAAACAGTTTTAAAAATTATGTCTGTATATGTCTGGTGTTAGAATCCATAGATCTGGAGTGACAGGTGGTTATGTATGGGTCATGCAATGTGTGCGCAAAAGAAAGAGATGCTCTTTCAACTGAACCCCATCTCCAGCCTGATTTTCCCCTATTTGGAGAATCCCAAAACAAGAGGAAACAGGATACAGAGGAGCAGCCTTGGTCAAGATGGGTAGAAGACTTATAGTAGGGGGTTGTGGGACAATGTTTGCTTTGAAAGGAAGTACAGGTGCCTGTAACCCCTAGTGCATGGGGAAGCCTCAGACAGCAGTTTGGCAGCATAAGAGAATGTCAGCAACGACTGAATGGTAACTTCTCCACTTACATGTGAACTCTAGATATTATCCAGGTACACTGCTAATTTATTTTTTTCTTTAAACTGTTTGTAGCTGAGGCCTATGCTAGAAGTGACTTCTTTGTTACTGTGACAAAATGCCATGACCAAAAGTAACTTAAGGAAAAGGGATTTATTTGATTTATGGTTCTAGATGCATAGAGTCAGGAAAGAGATCCATGGCAGAACAAGCATGACTCATTCCTCCACATAGTAAAATTGGGGGGGGAGGAGGAGGAGGAGGAGGAGGAGGAGG
>NC_034591.1:127554634-127563274 GCF_900095145.1 Mus pahari
AGAGAGAGAGAGAGAGAGAGAGAGAGAGAGAGAGAGAGAGAGAGAGAGAGAGAGGAGATTATGAGATTATGAAGTTCACCCCAGTGAATACTTCCTCTACCAAGATTGTACCTCCTAAAGTTTCATACCTTCCTCAAATAGCATCACCAACTACAAACCAATTGTTACAGTACATGAATTTATGGCCAACATTTCTTATTCAAAAAAACCATACCTATTATGAGCTGGGAACACTTCTGTAAGCTAAGGCATGCTATGAAATAAAATCAAGTTCCAGGATTTACAGGCTTAAAATGTGAGTCTTGAAATCCAGATACTTGGGCTCGACTATTGAAATTACCAGTCTGAGTTGAGAGCAACTGATTTGATCTCTCTGAGCCTGTTTCATTTGGCCAATGCTATCCATCTTGCAATTCCAGAGCATAATAACTAAACTTAAAGTAATAACAGAAAATTAGGACCAGCTATATCAGAAGCTAGCATACTGATGAATGGACATCTTATTACATGATTTTAAAAGCAAAATAGGTAGGTAGATTATATACAATAAAAAGCTCAAAACTATGATTTGCAAAGGGAATTTCAAACAATCATGGTAGCACATTCCTGTAATCTCATTGTATGACAGACTGAGGCAAGAAAGCAAGCAAATCTGGGACCAGTTTGTAACACAGAAATTTTGAGAGTAGCCTGAGGTACAAACTGAAAACCTATCCAACGGAATACAAAAAAGGTGAAATTCTTTTAAATAAAATTTAAGAGAAATAGCTTCAATAATTCTACCAAAGCTGGAACCAAGTAAACAGCCTCCTTCTGAACCCAAATCCACACGGGATGACTCTCTTTATAGCTATTTCAATGCTACTCGTATATTTCTGTGAGTTGAGAACCAAGTTGAATTCGATACCAAGCTGTAACTTAAAAGGCTGAGTTTCAAAGTGCTGATTTGCACTTGAGTAGATGTTGCAGCCTTTGGTGTTTTCTCTCTGGATGGAGACTCCTGTTTCCGTGTCTTACACTCCTAAGCATCCTGAGTGCATCTCAAAGGCAACAGCTTGGTCTGTTTTCATCCCTTAAAGGGATTCCCACTCTAGATTTAGGTGACTAGCACCTTGCATACTTCTATCATATTGATCTTCAGAAGAGATACAGTCTTCTATAACAGTCTATGAATGTGCAAATCCAACACGTGGAGCGAAAGACAGAGCCAAGCTCTTCTACTTACTTGCTGTCTGACAAATGTCACATTCCCACCAGGCAGCCTCTGTCACACAAACACCTACCTTACCTCTCCTCCCACACTGTCCCAACACCAAAATGAACTCAGACTAGATGATCCTTCCATCCTTTACATGGAAATAAACTACAATTTGCCAGAGTTCCAGCAAAACAGCTCACTTCGAAAACAGGGATGCTTAGTGATAAACCAGTTTATAAGGGAGGCCAGATGTGGCATGCACCTGCTCACCATCTTGGTGCTGCACAACAGGGACAAAAAGGTAACACTGACAGGTACCACTTGCTGTTTTCTGAAAAGAAAAACAGCCAAATATTTATAAAATATCTTTCAAATTGCAGGATAGTAGTATTCGGATCTTAGTAATTACATTCTGAAATGAACGCCTCAAAAAAAAAAAAAAATCTTGTCAGTATGTTTATTTGTTTGCCAGAGATTTAGGGGGAGCTATTTTATTTGGTCTTTGTTTCTCTTGAGTCATATTATCCCCCCCCTTTTTTTTCAAGAGAGAAAACAGGCTCTCGTATTTGCTTTGTGACCTTAGCAAATATGAGCGCAAGGGTTTGAACTAGGTCCTAGTTGATACAGAGTCTGAAGTTGCTCCCACCCAGATATGTGCTTTCCTAAGATTGCTGCATTTTCTTTAAAACTACATTCCAGGTGAAGCTTTACTTTTCTATTTAAATTATATAAAAGAAGCTTGGGAAATACTATGCTACATTATAATTACTCTAAATCATAAAACAGTTAAGCCAGGGCCAGAGAGACATCTAAGGGTTGCAAGCACTTGTTGCTTTTGAAGAGGACTCAGGCCCAGTTCCCAGAATTCATGTATCTCTAGTTGCAAATGATCTAATTTCATCTCCCGGCCTCTGCTAGCACTGGACACATGGCATACCTACACATACATATAAGCAAAACAACCATTCACATAACATGAAGATAAAATTTTAAAATAGTTAAGCAACTTCTGCATGAAACCTTTGCAAAATGCAACATACTACCCAAATTTCAAAAATTCTAACTTAGAGTTGAACCTGATCCCTGGTTACAATATGTATAAATTTTCTATTATGTAAAATTATTACACATAACTACAAGTATCTAAGGGTTACTTACCTCAATCTGCTATGATTAAGTTAGTGCTTCCCATCTGAAAATGTGGCCTTGTTGGAATAGGTGACCTGGTTGGAGTAGGTGTGTCACTGTGAGTGTGGGCTTAAGATCCTTACCGTAGTTGCCTGGAAGTCAGTCTTCCACTAGCAGTCTTCACATAGAACTCTCAGCTCTGCCTATGCCATGCCTGCCTAGATGCTGCCATGCTCCCGCCTTGATGATAATGTACTGAACCTCTGAACTTGTAAGCCAGCCTCAATTAAATGTTGCTTTTTGTAAGACTTGCCTTGGTCATGGTGTCTGTTCACAGCAGTAAAACCCTAACTAAGACACATACCATCTCTGTGCAGTTTCTCTCTTAGTGATGTCTTCCTTCAGGAACCACACCATGTTCTAAGAATCCTTAAAGATGGAGAGGAAATTGACAACCCATTAACAAATAAGAGCAAGAACTTTTCCCTCTATCTTATTGTTATTCTGATTCTCCTGATAATTTGAGAGAATAAAAAAGTAACATCACAACAAATCATTTTTAAATGGAAGATCAGTTTTATGATAGGATTCATTCCTGATCTGAAAGTGTAAACTCAGCTGATTTTCAAGTTCATGATCATAAGCAGTAAGATCAATTTCTTACACATCGAAGCCTCTGTAACACTGAGATAAATGCTTTACTTGTCTAGACACTGCCTATATAACAAATCTTATATGTTCTTGAAGCAGCTAAAAGTGTTGAAACAAAAACATGTGAACCACAAAGAGTTTTTAAAAATGGCAAGCACACAATGACTAACTGGACCCAACAAATGCAGCTTCAGAGTCAAGAATGCTGAAAGGGGGCATGGTAAGCAAGGATGGGGCTTCTGATGTTGGCAGTTACTGCTCCACTCTGGTGAGTCTTGCTGTTTAGAAACATTACCAAAGTTAAAAACTCTTTCAAGTTCGATCAGATAATATAGCTATTTCAGGCTAATTTACCTTCTATTAGGAGATGGTGGATACCTCCTTACAGCCTTGGGAAGTAGAATCTTTAAAGATAGCATTGGGGGATATGGAGCCAGAAGTATCTATCATGTGTAGCCAGGCAGGACTCCCCAGTGGAGAGAAAAGGACAATAATCCACCCACAAAACTTTTAACCCACAATGTGTCCTGCTTACAAGATATGCAGGGACAAAGATAGAGCAGAGATGGAGGGAATGGCCAACCAATGACTGGCACAATGAGACCCATCCCATAGGCAAGAACCAATCTCTGACACTATTAATGATACTTCACTATGCTTGCCCCAGCAGGAACCTAGCATAATTTTCCTGAGAGGCTCCACCCAGTAGCTATGGAAACTAAAGTAGAGACCCACAGTCAAACATTAAATGGAGCCTGGGGAGTATTGTGAAAGAGTTGGGGGAAGGGTTGAGGGACCTGAAAAGGATAGAGACTCCACAAGACCAAGAGTCAACTCATCTGGACACTTGAGGGTTTCCACAGACTGAATTACTGACCAAAGAGCAAGCATGTGCTAGACCTAGGCCCCCTATACATATGTGGCAGATGTACAGCTTGATCTTCATGTAGGTCCCTCAACAACTGAAGTAGGAGCTGTTCCTGAATTTGTTGCTTGCCTATAGATCCTATTCCCTTAACTGGGTTGCCTTGTCTGGCCTCAGTGGGAAAGGATGTGCCTAGTCCTGCAGTGGCTTGATGTGCCAGTGGGCACTTCCCCTTCTCAGGGGTGGAGGGAGTATAGGGGAGGATCTTTGTGAGGGGGAATAGGAGGAAAAGGTGCTGATATTGGGTATAAATAATTCATTAATTAATGAAAGTGAGAAAGATGGGTAAGGCCCCATCTATGCCATCAAGATTTAGCATACCTCTTGATGTTTTCATCTTGGCAATATCATAATATAACCATTATCACTGGAAACAACCAAACCAAGTTTCAGAATGGTTAAGACACTTGACCAAGTTCATTTATCTTTCAGCAAATGACAGCCAGCAAGTAAATCTCAGATTGATGTGAACAGGTTCAGTGTTCTTTGAGGGGAGGGGGAGAAAAGCAAATACCCAAATTCTCTCAATTTCAACCATAAGAGAAAAACAAATAAACAACCAAAACTAATTTTAAGCCTATTGGTGTTGAAGTACTTTTCCCAGGACTATGAAGATGGAAATTTGCATTTATACCACCCCTGTGTCTCTGCGACATGATCTTCATCTATATTTAGAGATAAGCAGGGAAAATAAATATGCTGGTGCTAAGTGCCTTGGGATTAGGAATTATGACTAGGAAATGGAGAGCCTGTTCCTCACACTCCATATTTGCAGATTTATAAACCATGACCTCCCTCAAAATCAGAACAGCAGCCAAACGACTTAAGAGTTGGATCCTGAATTACAGAGTAGAAATGTCAGGCATCACCCCAATGTGTACCCTGTCTGACAAGATGGAAAGAGGAATCAGAATTTCAAGAAAGTGATTACTCAGATCCAATAAGAAAGATGGGATCACAAGGACTCAGTCCCACTTTAGTTATTAGTACAGGTTTTCTTCCTCTGTTTTCAGCCTGTAGAGTAGGGCTTTTTTGGATAGTTTAGATCAACAGGCTCCAATAAATCAGTTCAAGTTATGATGCTAATTTGTGACCTTGAAGAGTCATTTTGATACCTTGTACTTGTCTGTATTTATTTACAAACTGGAATTGTGAGATTGCCTATGCAACAATTAGCATGCTTGGAAACATTGAGTACAGAATCTGACACAAAATGCTCAGTAAGTGTTAATAGTTTATCTGCTGTACAAAAGTGTATCATAAACTCTAAGCAATCATTTGGGTGTTATTTTTTACTCAACCTGATATTCCTTACATGGCAATGTATCATCCAATATGAATATAAATCTATTCTTCTTCATATATCCTAACAGCCTTCAGACAGTTGTAAAATTATCTATAAACCTATCTATGCTCATCCTTTTATATACGAGAAATGCAAACTGCTTACATAATCACTCCTAATATTTCTACATATGGCAGTCCAGGACCAGATAGTAAATGTCTCCTTGCCAAAAGCTGCAGATTAGTCAAGAAGACAAATGGCCTTTCATGACAACAACATTTATTCAAGACAAAAGTGAAAGATGTGGTGTAATAAAACATAGGTATTCAAGCATTGCCCTCCCATACCTGACAGAGAGCTTAGGAAACTCTCAGAACTTTCTGAGCAGTAGAAGTGTCTGTCATTTGTGACTCTATAGAGCCTCTTAGATCCTACTTGAATGAGATACCCTCACTACAAGAAGCCTGAATAATGTCCAGGGTCCAAGGTGTGAACTAGTCACCGAAGAGTCCAAACCATTTGAGAGATCACAGCTTTCAACCCTGCCACAGACTCTCTGGAGACAAGAGTGATATTAGATAGTGCATTCAATCATACAAACATGATTTATGACATTGCCCATCTATCACCAAACCTCAATCAACATCTCAACCCCAGAATTTTGGATATGTTTCTGGGTATGGAACACATGTGTGCACTAGGAGCATAGGGTACCAGAGGAAGTGGGAGACCTCTGGTCCTTTTTCCCCATATCTTGCTTTTTACATCTCTGATGTTTGGCTTTTGATGACTTCAATCCTCTAAAATAAAACCACAACTACAAGTGTAGCTCTTTCCTGGCTGGTAGGACTCATTCTAGCAAATTGTCAGACGTGAAGGAAATTCCTGCACTGAGCTGAACTGAAGTGTGGATGGTTGGATCTGTGTAGGCTGGCATTTGGAAGAGTGGTTGGCTTGCATTTGAACCTGTGATGTTTGTCCTATCTCAGGGAGTGCAGAACAGGGCTGGCTTGTAGACCACTATCTGTCATCAGATTATCTGAATAACAACAGTGGAGCCCTATTTGCTTGAAGTCTCTTTACACATGCTGAAGAACCAATTGCTGTATTGGGGGTAGCCTTTATAATTCTTTTACATCTTCTTGTGCCTAGATCAGCCACTTCTATGAGGTCCCATAGTCTCCGGGCAGTTACTAGATCTGTTAAATTTAATGAGAACTTTCAGAACTACTCCAGTGACTTATGAGGCAATTCATTTGTTTGTCTCACTGCTGGTTTTGGCAAATTCTTCTGAGAAGCTGGCTATGAAAGTAGAGTTTGTCCCCTATATTGCAGACCCAACCACACTTGTCTCTGTGTTGTCCAAGGAGCCTTGTCTGTGTAAGGGCAGCTTTCCTAACTCGGTGGCCAGGAGAAGAGAACACCAAACCAGCTCAATTTCAAAGCATCATGTCCCTAAAATTAGACAAAACTTAAACTATTTCCAACAAAGGTTAATTTTTGTGTATCCCATAATATAAAATGCTTACAGTATGAAGAGAAGCTGGAAGCTCATCCAGGAAGGGACAGATCATTTGGGAAACATAGCTGACTACTTCTGCTTCCAATTTTTTATTATTTAATTGTATTTATTTTTTTATTAGATATTTTCTTCATTTACATTTCAAATGCTATCCTTTTCCTGGTTTCCTCTCCAAAAATCCACTATACCCTCCCCCTTCACCCTGCTCCCCACCCTATCCACTCCCATTCCTGGCCCTGGCATTCCCCTATACTGGGGAATAGAATCTTCACAAGACCAAGGGCCTCTCTTCCCACTGATGGCGGACTAGGACATCCTCTGCTACATTTTTAAGCAGTTGACTTGATGAGGTTACATTTCTCCTGCTATTTGTTAATTTATTTGAAACCTTCATCTGAGGCATCGCTACTCTACCTAGAAATCTATTATAAATCCCAGTTAACTGCTTTTACGGGACATCTCAACTCAAATACTTTTGCATGTGATTTGATGATGTTTTGATTATCTATCATATGTGTGTGCCATGTGTTGTTTATTATTTTACTTTGACTTGCTATGTATTAATAAACTCAGTCATTCAAAACTAAAACTATGATTGTCATAAGCCATTCTCCATAGGTGATTCTAACGCCCATGAAAAACTGGTACCCGAAGACTTGACCCTTTTGTGTTATGACAGTATTCGGCAGCATGTATTCTACTATATCATTTAAGTGTGAACCAGGTTATCAGTCTTTTGAAACCACCAACAAATCCAGTAGCATATACTCCAGTGATGGTATGTATTCCCCAATAAGGGTTAGTGAGATAAAAATCATTAGTTCTGTGATATGGCATAGCAGATAGTTCTCTCTATGGTCCCTTCTTGTATGGCTTCATATTCATGGCAGTTTCATCTGTGCAAATTTACCCACAATGGCATCATCTTCCCATTTAATTGATTTACTGAGTTATGGTCTTTTGAACTCAGAATTAGCACTGACCTGTCAACCCATTTTCATCAGATTGTCCATTGTGCTTTTCTCTTTCTCCCTCTCCTCTCTTTTTCTTTCCCTCTCTTACTACATTTGGATTTTATATCTATTAGCAATGGTCACTGACTTTTTTTGTCCATCTTAAACCATCTGGCTCATCCTCAGACCTGTTTACATTTTAAACACTATTTACAATTGGAATTCTTTTCAAACTGGCATGGTGGGAAAGGACAGGATTACTTAAATCATTCCTTTCCTACTTCCCTATTTTAAGTGGCTGCTACTCTGAAGCTCTGGTGTGTGGACAATGATCTCCTTGTCATGCACAGGATAGTGTAAGGTAACTAACTTGGCTAAAACAAAATCCATTAGACTCACCAATGTCAGGTCCCTGAGCTAAACAAGTCCTAGGATGACAATGTTACCTTACTGTAGTAACATAAAAGACACCAAGGGGTCATCTGTAGTGACTGATCTGTTATGTATGGGACAGGGATGTAATCTACAGGGACCATGAGTTACTCAGGAAACATCACTGTTTCCCACCTGTCTTAGTCAGGGTTTCTATTCCTGCACATACATTATGACCAAAAAGCAAATTGGGGAGGAAAGGGTTTATTCAACTTATACTTCCATACTGCTGTTGATCACCAAAGGAAGCCAGGACTGGAACTGAAGCAGGTCAGGAAGCAGGAGCTGATGCAGAGGCCATGGAGGGATGTTCTTTACTGGCTTACTTCCCCTGGCTTGCTCAGCCTGCTCTCTTTTAGAACCCAAGACTACCAGTCCAGAGATGGTACCAACCACAAGGGGCCCTCCCAACTTGATCACTAATTGAGAAAATGCCTTACAGCTGGATCTCATGGAGGCATTTCCCCAGCTGAAGCTCCTTTCTTGGTGATAACTCCAGCTTGTGTCAAGTTAACACAAAACTATCCAGTACAATTGACCCCTTGT
>NC_034591.1:127564519-127610303 GCF_900095145.1 Mus pahari
CTTCTAGTCTCAATTTGTCTTAATCAGGGTTTCTATTTATGGATAAAACATCATGACCAAGAAGCAAGTTGGGGAGGAAAGGGTTTATTCACCTTACACTTCCATACTGCTGTTGATCACCAAAGAAATTCAGGACTGGAACTCAAACAGGAGCTGATGCAGAGGCCATGAAGGGATGTTCTTTACTGGCTTACTTCCCCTGGTTTGCTCAGTCTGTTCTCTTATAGAACCCAAGACTACCAGCCCAGATATGGTACCACCCACAAGGGGCCCTTCCCCCTTGATCACTAATTAAGAAAATGCCCCACAGCTGGGTCTCATGGGGGCATTTCCCCAGCTGAAGCTCCTTTCTTGGTGATAACTCCAACTTGTGTCAAGTTGACACAAAACTAGCCAGTACACCACCCATGCAATTTTTAAGGGAAACTGACCTGATGGGGAGTCTGGCATCCTATGTAGAAGGACAAGCTGCATGGAAGAAACATATCCCAGTGCCCAGTGCAAAAGCATCTTCTTGGACTTTCTAAAACCAGACATGGGAGCTCGATAGCCTTACCTCTCAAATCAGTGGTTCTCTCTGGATAGGCTATCTGGATTGTTACGAGGAGTGAGGGGTCAGGGTAGTAACCACTAGCAGCCTAGGACCTACTGTTCTAGAGGAAGACCAGAAGGCATATTTTCTACTAAAGGGCCTTTACAGATCAGTGGAAATGCAGCTCTTCCTAAGACCTGCATAAGATCAAGCCAACTCAATCCCCACTCCTCAATGAGGAGCCACTGGCAGTGGATCCATGGTAGGGGAAGAAGAATCATTCTTTTGTAAAAAGGCAGCCACTGGTAGGGTTCCTATTCTCCACTGGATGGGTCTATATCTATTCACATATGAGCAACACTAACTGGAATGCATGGGTTATTTAAAAGAAAATGAAGAAGGTCCAGAGACAGGTCCAAAGTGGAATCCAGTTCAAGGGGAGGCCCAAAGGACTGACACTATTACTGAGGCTATGGAGTGCTCACAAAAAGGGACCTATCATGTCTGCCCTCTGAAAGACCCAACAATCAGCTAAAAGAGTCAGATGCAGATATTTACACCCAACCAATGGACAGAAGCTGCTGAACCCGATGGTGGAATTATGGAAAAGCCAGAAGAAGCTTAGGAGGAGGGTGATGCTGTAGGAGGACCAGCAATCTCAATTAACCTGGACCCTTGAGATCTCTCAAACACTGGACCACCAACCAGGCAGCATACATCAGCTGATATCAGGCCCCTTACACATATATAGCAGAGTACTTCTGGCTCTGTGTTCAGTCAGAGAAGATACACCTAACCCTCAAGAGACTGGAGGCCCCAGGGACTTTAGAGGTCTGATAGGGTTGGGGTAGGGTGTGGTGAGGAGGTATAGGGTGTGGAACAGTCAGAGGGTAGACTTGGAGGGGGATAAAATCAGGGGTGTAATATATATATATATATATATATATATATATATATATATATACACTGAAGACTAGGTGCTTATGCACAAACAACTGTTAAAACAATACTTCAAAATATTATTGTAATAGCACATGAGGTACCTTACTGCTTCTGGATTCTGTATTAATTTCATTGTATTTTCCAGTTAGGTGGCAGCACAATAGAGTGACTGGGCATGATGAATCTGTGTCACTGTTTGCTGCTGATTGAGTTGAGTGGATGATTTAAGGTGGCATCTGTGGTGCCCAATTGGGCAACAACTGAAGATGCCTAGCCACTCTGGGTTAGCCACTGTGGTATAGCCACTGTGGGTTCATGTTACACACTGGGCTAGGTATAGCCACTGTGGGTTCATGTTACACACTGGGCTAAAGCACCAAAGGATAGCCAGTTTCTGTTAGGTCCTGGAACCTCAGAATATTACATTCTCCAATTATTCTTAAGAATACAATGTAAGACTGGAAGGGACACCATGTTGTTTCAAGGTCACTGAAGAAATTTCCTGCACTGGGCCAATAGTTTTTGTGGATACACCTATAGCTGAATCGTTTCCAAAGACGTGTGCAAGTGTGTAGTTCCACATGCCACATTATAGGGACCCCTTCCCCAGGATAAATGAATTTTATGAGCATTTGCTTTTGATTGTGTTAACAGTGAAACAAAGCTAGGTCTTACATTGATCTAACTGGTCACAAACCTGGGCTGCAACTCTTTTCCCCAAACATTCATTAACCACCTGTAGTCTTTTTATTGTATGCATCCATGCTTGTATATGCACATGAAACGTATCTGTAGGGTATCTGTGTACTACAGCATACATCTGTATGTCAGAGGAGTCAGCTTGCTCCTTCTACATTAACACATATTCTAGGGATCAAACTCACCTCTACCCACAAAGCCATCTTCCTGGGCCCGGTAGTTATTTAGCAATCTTATTTAAATTATATGAGTTATCTTAATTCTCCAGCTGACATTCCTCCTCTCTGTATCATCTTATGTATATGTTATAGCTACAGTGTTTTCTGAATATTTATGAGGGATCATTTATTTTGCCTTAGTTTATTTTCTTCAGCAGGAGTTCAGCCCTCCTTCATAGGTCATTTAATGCTTCCACCCCTGGATTGTTCTCTTTCCTGTTACATGGTTCATTCAATGCCAAGTGTATTTTTACATAAGTAGGAGAAAATATGTGCACAAGCAGAGTTTATCCTCATTCTGTAAGTTAGCAAGGGGCTCGCCATCTTGCAGGGAAGCCCAAAAGCAACAAAGCCAGCTTCCCCCACTTCAGAATTCTCCCCAGACAAATGGCTCGTTTGTTTGTTTGTTTGTTTGTATGTATGTATGTTTGTTTGTTTTGAAACAAACTCCAACTGTCTTTTTAACTTGGAGAATGATGACATGCCTTCTGGGGATTCTTTTTATATGATAGGTATGAAGGGAAGATTCCCCCCACGCTGGGCTGAAGAGACATGGGGCACCTGAGTCCTGAGCACATCTGTGGAGCCCTTTCTTCCCAGACCCTGCTCTCAGTTCCTAGTGACTCAGACTCCAGCTTGGCTCTGAAGCCCATCAGGGGAACCACACAGACCACTCTAAGGCACGTGAGGTCCTAACCACTTCTCTTCTTTGAAGCCTTCTTCTGCTCTGTAGCCTTCTTCCATCCACCTGCTCTTTTGCAAACATTGGCTGAACTCTCATAATAGTGTTATGGTTTTGATATTGTCCTAGGTTTTTCCCTTAGAGTAGTACTGTCCAAATAATTAGCTACCCCCAACACAAAGAGAGGACTTTGTATTTTAAATTCATTCATATAAAACTTTTCTAAAATAAAGAATTCATTAAAATTCATGTGTGATATAGAAAAAAAGTAAATGAATGCCTTGGTGGCATATGGGGAAAGTTGGAGAGGAGATGGAAATTAGATATGATCATACTTCATTGTATGTATATATTAAAGTACCCAAAATAAAAACAAATAAAACATCTTTCCTTAAAAATGGTATGGCTTTTTGAAATATGTGCCTGCAAAATTGACCAAATGCTTAATAATAATTATAGATCCATGGTAAAAATTTAAAGTGACAAAAAGAAATAATTCTGCCAAAACCACTCACTGAAAGTCAGGCATTTTCAAGGTGGTGTCAAATACAGGGATACCTCAAGAAATGTCGAGATGACGCAGAAAAAAAGGGAACACACTGCTCTGAATCAAGAAGACTCCGTGGCCCTTTAGAGCACTGGCCTAATGCACTCAAGGCCCTGTATTCTAACCTCAATACTGAGAGGAAAGGGGATAGAGACAGAGATAGGGAAGGTGAGAGAATGGAGAAAAAACGAAGAAGCAGGGGAGGAAAGGAATGAGGGAGGGAGGCAGAGCCCTTTCAAGCTACTGGATTCTTATTCTTTTCTGTTCTGTTCTGTTCTGTTCTGTTCTGTTCTATTCTGTTCTGTTTTTTTTTTTTTTAATATCATGTAATTTTTCAGACTATACCAGAGTCAAGACTACACACACACACACACTTCAACCCATCCCTCTCCATCACCCTCTGCTCTAATCTTTCCTTTCTCATGAACTGCAGCTCTTGATTTCTGAACCTGACCCCAGAGTGTAACATTGTTATCACTGCTATGACAAGCCAGCATCTAATGATGACTAAGGTGACTCATGACAGTGAGAACTGCAAAACTAGTAGGATGCTGTAAGACCATCCGAATGGAGAGAAGTTGGGGTGAAACCCCTGAACAGCAAGCCTACAGGAAGACCCTAGGGAACTAGACTCTTGAGTATACCAGAGGTGGAAAGCCCTAAGGAGTGCTGACAACATCTGCTGTGAGTTTTCTTCAAAGGTCCACTCAGAGCTTAAGCTGATTCATCATTTAACATTGGTGTCATGTTGTAAGAAATATGTTGTTACATATACAGCTAGAGCCACAAGTTCCACCATGTGTTTTCTTTGATTGGTGGTTTAATTCCAAGGAGCTCTGAGGGTACTGGTTAGTTCATATTAATGTTCCTTCTATGGGGCTTCAAACCCCTTCAGCTCCTTGGGTACTTTCTCTAGCTCCTTCATTGGGGACCTTGTGCTAGAGGCCCTAAGTCCTGTGAAGGTTCTACGCCCTAGTATAGGGAAATTGCCAGGATCAGGAATGGGAGTGGGTGGTTGGGGAGCAGGAGAAGGGGGGAGGAGATAGGGGATTTTTGGAAGGGAAATTAGGAAGGGGGATAACATTTGAGATGTAAATAAAGAAAATATCTAATAAAAATAAATATAAATAAATAAAAGAAATATGTTGTTAAGGAGTTAATTTACTGTAGGTGCACGAGGAGAGAGTAACAATGTCACTACCCAGCATCATTTTCAGAGATCACTGTCCTATCACTCTTGTCTGAAACATTATACAGAGCAGGACTGCACTAATCTCTAGAAGCACAGACTTGTAGGAGAGATATAGCTACTTACTATTTGACTGGACCCAGTCCCTGGACAATTACAGGTTAAGTTGGAGATTTATATTCAGAATAAAATATGTTCCCAGATATTAAGATGCTAATGTTTAATTGCCCTGCGGACCATTAACCAGTATGGTAACTAACCTAGCAAGATTAAGGTAGTAGGTTTCAACTTGTGTAGATTCTATATTACTCAAATGCTCTGGTAATCAATCAATCAATCAGCTTACCATCTCATTCACCCCCGTGTTAATCATACAAACTGAAACCTGTTTTAATTAAATATGTATGAAGAGTATGATTTTTAACTAGTCAAACATTTGTCTTTGACTGAGTGAAAGAGGGACTACTATTTGATGCAATCACTAGCATTGGTCTTTTATGTATGTGTTTGGATGTATGCATGTGTGCACATGTGTGTACAGGGGTGCTCCCCAATGCAGAGGTGTGAGGAAGCCAGAAGTTAATGCGTGAATATGATTCTCAATTGCTTCTCTATCTTATTTCTTTAAGTCTAAAAGGTTTGCTAAGATCAGATAAAATAGTGTGGAGTCGATTATTTCTTCCACTTTTCTGTGGGCTCCAGGGATCCAATTCAGATCACCATGCCTGAGTGGCCATTTGACCACCTTCCACCTTAGTTTTTTGAGATAGAGTCTCTCATTGACAGGTAACTCACAATTTTAGCTGGACTGGTTGAGCAGTGAAGCCCACAGCAAGCATTTTGTGGGTCGCTTGGGATTTGAACTCAGATCCTCATGCTTGTGTAGCAAACTCATCAAAGATTAAGCCATCTCCTCAACTCCTGCCATTTTTTTTTTTTGCCTTATGCTTTTAATCTTCTTCTTTTCTTTTATCATCTGATAAGCTATGTCTTTCAGAAAAACAATGCTTAGCCTGCCTTAAAACAGAGATAGCACCTGCATTCCCAGTTCTGAGTGACAGCTTGGCTTGTAGGGCAGTGGAACTGCAATATGTTCACTGACCTGGGCACAGCAGGTTCAACTTCCATTTTCTGCTTTGTCTAACATCCTGAGGCAACGTGAAGTTCCAAACTGACTTGGAATTTCCTTTATTCCTTTCTTTGTCCTTCTGTACCACGAGTGGTTTAGTGTCCGTGTGTTTCACTCAACCATGGCAACCCTGAGGTCTATTCCAAGTTTTTCAAGTTTTTCTTTATTAGAAACACACATACACACACACACACACACACACACACACACACACACGTCTTAAAATCTTCTTAATGCCCCCCTGTTGCTATAGTAAGGAGACAAAGTCACCACCAAAGCTGAGCTGAATTGCTACATAGGCCAGACAGCATACTTGGCACTATGATCATACCAGGGAAAAACATTAACCCAATGACAGTAAGGCCCATAGAGAAAACTGATAAATACACAGAGAATGAAGTTATGCAGGACTCTCCTGAACTCATCTGTATGAATGTTGGCAACTAATATCATATTCCTATTTGAGAGAGCAAAAGAAGAGCATTCTGCTGCCATTTCTGATCGATTAGACTCAGGTGCCAATATCAGCAGAAGGAGCCGTGGATCTGGACTCAGTTTCTAGCCATTTGACGTGTTGGTTTCTGTTGAATATGTGTTATGCACTTAATGCAGATTGGAGCTGGGAGGCAATTTTACATGAAATGCATTTCGTTGTGCCATAGGGAAAGCCATATGTAGGAAATAAATTATCTGGCAAATTGAACCTGCAGCATCTCAAAAAAAAAAAAAATCTATTTCTGTAAAGATTTGACTTCTTGAAGATGCACTTTGTTTCCTTCCCCAAGCCTAGGTTGTCTTCCTAGGAGGAAAGCTAGCATGAAAGTTGGGAGGGAACTCGAAGGCTATATGAAGGCCCTGCTCTCTGGGTGCCCAATTTGCCCAAAGGACTCACTCCTCTCCATCTTCCCCATAAATAAATAACTCTTGTATCATGGGATGCATGTACCAACTCCTTGTGGATCACCTTTGAGCTTGTGAGACACTAGAGCTGAGTTTTTTAATTAAATTAAGTTAAAGGAGGGAGAACCATGTTCAACTAAGAAGGAGGATAGATTCAAATCAAATTTGTAGGGGAGGTGTATCAAAGTTCAGTTCCCATACCTCTTTGTAGGAGAGACCCAGTAAATTCCAATCCTTGGCATAAGTCCTTACAAACTCTTGAAGATGCTAAGAAAAGGTCCTCTCAAGGTTCTTAATCACTTTTACTCTGTATCTTCTCATAGAAACGTGTGGTAGGCACACAATGTTCCAACAAGTGTCGTTCTCTGGCTCCACCCCTTCCAAGTCCCTTGAGGATCTTGGACCTTACCAAGAATGGCAGCAATAAAACAGGTAAGGTTAGAGAGTTTCTGTGAGACCTGCAGTCAAGCAGATGAATCTCCGCCCTGTGCTAGCACTACTGAAACGGAATCTCCTGTGTGGATATTGTCACCTTGACGCTTTGGATTGGTGACCTCTAAGCCCTGGCTGACTCAGTTAAAGAATGAGTCTGTAGCGACTAGATCTTGGAGGTCTGAGGTTAGACATTGTTGAAAAGATTTAGAGATGTCTCTATCTAGACACTGTTTGGCTTTATCTAAAAGCTAGGGAAGCCATTAAACCTGGTCTCCTTGCCTCTCTTGCAAATATCAGTTTGTACTCCAAGAAAAAAAAAGTGTTTCTCTCCCTCCAGCGGGAGGATGGGCAACTTTTCACATCCACACCACAATTTGTCCTGGTCTTGCACTACGTTCATCGGGGATTCACTGGAAGCACATGTGCTCTGTGGTTAATAAATGGCTGATTCGCTAATCTGAAAACCTGTTTCCTGTCCAAAAAAAAAAAAAATGTATACAAGTGAAATAGATTCATATCTGAATTCTCATAAAGCTTGTGGGTCAAAAAATGGGGTCCTTCATCTGCTCAGGGCTAGGACCGCTGGGTGAGGCAGGATGCAGGAAGTTTTGACTGCATGCACCCCCACAGAACCACCAGGTGGCTGTCGGGCTGGGGTTGTGGTAAGCCACAGGTCCAGGGGTGGGAAAGGCGCAGCCTGAGGTCCCCTCTGACCTGTTGGAGTGGAGCTCAGACTCTCAGGCACCACAGTTGATACTGGGTACCTTAGAAGAGTCGGTTCTGGGGTCACTGGGCCTCATAAAGGCCAAGGACATCAGGTTCTCAGTCTTGGAAATTCCAGATACCGGTATATGTCAAGGAAGAGCTGAGAACAGAGTGGGGACCCTCGCACAGACTCTGGTCTGGGGGCGGAAGGGAAAAGGGCAGGGAGGAGATCTTTACCTCAGGGCCAAGGAGAATCTTTTCTACAGGGACAAGGAGAGTCTTTTGGCGGGCAGGTTGCTTGGGTTGGTTGGCAGCCATGGCTGGAGCGCAGGGAGGCTCCTGGCAGGAGGTTAGACCAGTGGCTCATTAGCTCCTTAGGGGAAGACCTGCTCCATCGCTCCAGCACAGCGCATCCCGATGAGAAGAGGCAGCCCATGGTTTTAAGGCATTTATTGCAGAAAGATAGAGAGACAGAGAATAGGGAAGTAGAAGCTGGCCATGGCCACGTGGAGAGAGGCGGGGAAGGGAATGTGGAGAGGGGGAAAGCGGAGACAAGAGAGAAGCAAGAGAGTAAGAGAGCATGAGAGCGAGGAGGGGGCAAGCATCTCCTTTCACAGCGGGTTGTGTTATCCTGGCTGCTGCCAGGTAACTGGGGAGAAGCACACCTGGATGTTGCCAAGTAACTGTGGGGGTAGAGTTCAGACAGAATACCAGGAGCTTGGGGCACTGTCTACGGGTGACTGATGGTCATACACCTCTCTGTGGGGGTGGGGTGGAAGGGGCTGTGAGAGGCTGAAGCTGCAACAGGAGCCAGGGGCCCAGGAGGCGTGGCCTGTGCACAACTCACTGCCCCACAAAAGTTGACTTGTGTGAACCATGAAATGCAAAAGTAAAGCCATGAAACAGGGAACTTGAAACTTCACTATTATATTCAATCAGACCTCTGTATCGCCATGGGTTTCTACTCCCTCGGCTTCTTATTCACTGTGTCACAGATCCTTTGCTGCTCAGCTTGTGAGCCTGCCCAGCGTGTGGCAGTCCCTTGAGTAAGTAGTCCTTACCTGTCCCCAGTCAGTTCTGGTTAGAACTTCAGCTGCCATCTGTGTTCAGTTCCTTCTCGGAAGATATAAGAGTAGAACTTGGACCACTGCCAGGCATGTAAATAAGGGTTCAGTGACTGTTAACTAGCACTGCAGACCAGTTCCACCCTCTCCTTCATCTGCTCTTCATAATGAAGTCTCCCGTTTCATTAAGCTTATCATTTACTTTATTATCTGTGCTTTTCCCTCCCTCTCCATTTCCACAGTCATGGCCACTCAACATATTCTAACAGAATTCCAAAGAGCAAAGAAAGATCCCTGAATCAGAGCTGGAGTGATGCATTGGACCATCAGTGATTTCATATAAAGAAACAAGGTAAAGTTAGAGGGCCTGCAGAGAAATAAAATATTGGTTTATCTAGAGGGGAGTGAAAGCCCTACATGGCTCAAGCCATGATTTGACTGAGCCATCTATGCCTCATGGAGCCATGAATACAAAGTTTAGGCTATCATTTTGCCCATTTCTGGAAAATTTGTCTCCTTTACTTATAAGGGAACATGCTGGAATGGAAGAAGTCAAATGACATTTCATGAGAAAATATGTCACCTCTACTCAGTCCGAGAAAAGTGTAAGAAAGTGAAGTAGTTGAATAGAGACAACATATTCCACTAAGACTGGCTAATATGCCTGACAGCGTCCACACTGTACTCAAGTTCAGTGTACCTGCCCTAAGTGGATAATGCAATCTGAGCCACTTTGGGCAGTCCAGCAATTATTTCTAGTAGCATCACGACAGATCTGTTTGGAAACAGTTATTGTAGAAATCTCCAGTTCATGGCGTTTCTCAACCATATATACTCAGCATCCTAGAATTTAAGTTTCATTAAGTACAAATGGGGACTTGCAAATCATAGCCAAGATAGCCTGCTTAGTAGGCTTCATATACTGACAGGCAGCAACAGGCAGAGAAGCCAGGAGGACTCCAGTACAACTCTCTCATAGGTCTATTACATAGATGTGGAAGTAAAGGGAGCCAGCATGGCATAAACAGAGAAACATCTTATCATGAGATAATCAGGCTAAACACAAAAGCAGAAAGCACAGTTGAATAAGTAGCATAATGGGATTATGGGATTTAAGTGTAAAAGTGAGATAAAGATAAAAACTGTAAAAGCTGGCAAATTGTAACAAGAAAAAAACATGAGAAAAGCATGGACAGATCACAGTGTAAGAAGGAAGGGATGTCTATGCTGTCATACATAAGGAGATAAGGACAATGAGGATTGAAAGGGTAGAAAGCTATAGAATGTAATTACTGTGACAGCATCAGGAACATTTTGATAAGGTAGGACTCATAAACTAAAAAGGGCCAGGAGGAAGTGGAGGGTAAAACAGGCATTTTATATATGAAATGGGACAAGTTCAAGACCGTAGTGAGAAGGTAAATAAACAAAATCATTGCCTAATACAAAGTTAAATTGTGAATGATACAATTCTTGCTACAGTAATCTCAGTTCTTCACCACTACTATAAGTCACACCTTACTGTCTCTTACTATAACTCAAAAAATCTTGAATGTAGCCACCACCAACACAACCAACAGAAACCAACAGAAAGCAAGAGTCGTGAAACTCAGTAGGTGTCTGGGTTGAATGAAGTGCAATTACAAGAAAACATCTAGTGCCTTGAATTATCAATGATACCTCTTTCTATCAGGAAGGGGTTCAATGAAAAGCAGAGAGGGAAGGCTTCAGTCCTTCAACCAGCTACCCAAACTTGTAGAACAACTATTTATAGAAGCAAAAAACTCAGAATATCCTGGAGCAAGCTGTAGATATCAATAAGGGATGAAAAATCTAAAGGTGGAAAGAAGCTGGAAACCAAAGTTGCCAAACTGAGGCCTCCACCATGCGGCATGCTTAGGTTAATCAGTAAGCATTGTCACGCAACCATCAAGTTCAAAGTCAAATCAGCCGCACCAGTCCATGCTGATACCTTAACCCTCATAACCATCATTAACCAATGTCTCGTGGAGCTTAGAACCAAATGGACTAATGAGAACATCTTCATTCCTTGAAGAATGAGAATTCTTCTTTACCTAAGGAAGAAAGAACTTGAAATTCCACGTGGGAGAGCTACTGACGCTTTTTTTTTTCCACCGAGGGTCAAAGAATTGATGGCATTTTCACCAGATCATGTATGACACATACAAAGCAGCCTGAATGCCTTTGCCTGCATGTCTGTGACTAATGCTGGCCTTGTCTCCACATTGTAATGGTCATTGATCCAACTCCATCCATCCAACTCCACTGTGACACCATTTTTTGTGGGTAGCATTTTTTCCATGTTTACATCTCCAGCTGTGTATCATCCTATGTAACAAGCCCTCAAATGCTAACCCCAGATGCAGCCACAGCCTCTATTTCCTCTGATTCCTGTATATTTAAAAAAAAAAAAAAAAAACACTTGTATAAGATAATCATTATTCTATTGTCCAACGTTTCCCACTCTTGTGGCCACATTGGCTGAGGCCTGGTTTGGCTTGTTTTTCTTTTCTTTTCACTATTATGTATTTTAATGCTTGTGTGAAGAGGAGACATGAGTGACTGGGATGAGTTGGGGGAGAAAGTAGAACACAGATGTGGGTGAAGAGGAAAAAGAAAAGGATAGAGTTTATATTTGTTACAAAAAGGTGACTTGAAACTGTGGGAGTATTATCTTACAATTCTGTTAGGCTGAAGTCTCCAACAGACTCTGACATGGCCACAAATACTACAGGAGCACAGCTGGCCTGCAGCAGGGCCCGTTTATCCTGCCTTGCACTTCTTGGCTTCTGGAATAAAATCATACATTCTATTCCCGGTTTCTTTCTCAAAATTGGACACTCCTTTCTTTTTCTAAGGATTCTTAGCATCTGCTGGGCCCAAGTAGATAACCAAAACTGTTCTCTTTATCTTAAGATCTTGATTCACTTCTAAGGGCACATTTTTCATGTAGCTATTTACAGATACAAAAAGAAAATGTGAACAACTTTGAGGAGCCATTATTCTCTTGACCACCAAGATACAGGAGAAAGGAGAGAAGGAAAGGAAAATGATTCTTACTGCTTCAACCCTCAGGCGCTAGGGCAAACCCACCTCAAGAAGTATTCTGCTGCATTCAATCTGTTTCTGTAGGTTTCAGTCCACCTTACTCTCAGCAAAATTGTGACTTTAAACTGAAATTGATAAAACACTAGAATAAGTATATCTTCATTGAAAAACCCATCAATCTTTAGAGGCTCAAAACCCCTATCTTTTTTTTTTTTTTGGTTGTTCTGTTTGACACTGACTGACTCAAATGTCAAAAATGAGGCATTACCATCAATTGTAAACCAAGACAAAGGTCGTAATGTTAGTTCAAGAACTAGCCATGTAAGGGTTGTCTTAAACAAATATATCCTTCAAAAGCTTATATACTTGAAACGTTGGTCTGAAATTGATAGTGCTGTTTGAGGCAGGGTGTGGTGGAACCTTTAGGAGGCACAGCCTTTCTTGAGGAAGCATGTCACTGAAGACAGGCTTTAAGACTTTATAGCCTGGCTCCCACTCCCCCCTCTTCTCTTTATTTCCTATGCATGGATAGACATGTGGTCAGCCAGCTTCTTGCTCCTGGCACCATGCTTTCTGTAACTTCTTCTAAGAGTTCCCCTACCACTCAACGTAAGTCCATTCTTCTTTAAGTTGTTTTTGTCCATGTATTTAATCAGAGCATCGGCAAAGTAAGTAATATGAAGCACAGTGACACTAAGTGTTACGTGTTCCATGGTTTTTAAAGTCAGGTAATATCTACTGACTCCTTTCAATAGATTCAGCTAGCTACATTTCTGAGACTGACATTCAAAAGTGACTTAGTAATTGCTCAATCAGATTCAAATAGATAATTCAGAAATGATTTAGCAAGCCAGTGCCAGTCTAATACCAAATAATTCTTACTGCTTTCCTCTTTCAGTACTATGAACTTTTCTGACTCTTACTATAATATACACAATAATCATTCAAACTAAATATTTGCAAAATTCATAAATGTAACAGATTAAAAATGTGCAATAACTTCTCAGAAAACAACAGAGATTCTCATAAGTTCCAGCATTAGTACTTAAGAAATGGTAACTCTTAGTACAATCATTCCCACAAGTTGCTTGCTGAAGTTTCCAATTTAAATCCAACGAACAGGCAACTTGGCTAAACAGAAAGTAAAACATATCTTTAAGGTAAAATGATCTCTATTTTTATCTGAGCCTAAGGTCTTCTTCATACCCCATCCCAGCTTACCAGTTAGTGACTGTTCTGCATTAAGACAGCTGGACAAGATTCTCTCCTGCTTCACCAGACTCCAGACTCCGGAGCTGATGGAGTATTTCATTATATCATCTGCAGTTCTTGACAAGCAGTAAGAGAGAAAGAAGGAGGATGGCACTTTAGAAAATAATTGAAATGAGAAATGTCACCTTGAGTTTACTGTCATTGAGCTTCTACTCAGCCTTGACTGGAAAGCAGACAGCGGAAGTAAAGCAGCACTTACAAAGAGACACTGATCCTGTGCACGAACAAATCCATCTTTCATTAATATTTGATTTTGGGGGGTCCTGTATTGATTGCTATGACATGGCTGTCACCTGACTTAGTCCACTGCTGCTATCCCAGGCAATTTCCTCATGGAATTGCTTTCCTGAAAGGGCTGGATGTCAGAGCAGCCTTGCTAAACTGCCCACATATCAACAGCATTTGGTAGTGACTGCTAAGTAATGAATTCATTAAAGTAGACTGTCAGTAACATAGAAGAACCTTCTGTTTGCCCATCTTGTTCAGTGGGGCGTGGGGTGGGGGGACAACAACCCAGATAGAACTGTCATGTTTGGATCATGTATTGCATAGACACCAATGGACCAATGCAGTTGACTCCAATTCTGCTCTGGGAGTGAGGTTTGGAGTCACAGAGAAGGGTTGAGAGGAAACATTATCTACTGATCTCCTGATCAAATAACCCACATCTCACATACCACTTATATTTTACAGAATGTGCTACATTAATATGTATAACACACAATGAGAATTTTTTTTTATCTTCGAGACTGAAAGAACATTTCCAAAAAGTACTGCTAACATATGAACCAGAAGTAAAAGGTCAACTGTGCTCTCCCTCAGAGCAAGACACCAAATACTAAGACCAAGAATGTATTATATAGGGTCATTCTGCTATTCAGTGCTCATCCCTAAATGGGATACACACACACACACACACACACACACACACACACACACACACATATCTCAAAAAAAGGGGTGGAGATATATATATATATATATATATATATATATATATATATATATATATATATATACCCTCTTTCCTCTAAGGCTCAGGGAACATAACAGAAGAAAGGACAGAAGGGATGTACAAGCTGGAAGAAGAGAGGAGTGCCATGAAATGCTATCTTCTGAACATGTCATGGCCACTGGACTCAGGAACTCACTGCAGCTATAGTCACCTACACAAGACCAAATCAACAAGGTCAGTCAACATTCTAGCACATAGCACTAACTCGACTCTATGCATTATTAACAAGAAAGGAGAGGGCATGAAGGGTATAGTGTTGGACATTCGTGGAGGGAATGAAAAGGAAGAAGATCCGGGGAAGAGTAGAAGGATAGAGTGTGGGCTACCTACGACCAAGATGTATTGTTTATACCTATGAGCCTGTCAAAGAGTAAATAAAAGATAGTCTATTAATTTTAAAACAAATGGTTCCTCCCAGGGTAAAATTTCAGACTGTACACTATCCTTTCCCCGCAGGTTTAAAAGATGATTTTGAAACCTTGGCTCTCCTCCCATTAGGACCTCTTTCTTTTTTAATCTAGGTGCATGCATGATGACAATGGCGGCTAATGGAGAGAAGCTGAAGTGGTCTCATGTATCTTCCAAGGCTAGGTCTTGTGGTTTAGGTATTCATCGATGGAACTTTCTCTTCAAGCCTCAAGTTTTCAGGAATAAAGTCCAGCTACCTATGTGTGACTATGTTTGCAAGGAGTCTCAAGTCTGTGAAAACCACAAGTTTACACTCAATTTAATATCCCAGCTGAGCTCAGCTAGAGACTCATCCAAACTCTTATGTATGAATGGTAAATATCCTACCTGGTTCCAGCTCTAAGCCAGTGAGTCTTTAGGGCTTCCAACATTGGAGAGTGAAGAGCAGCCTTCCCTTCTACACTCTCTTGGATCTGAGGACAAAGATACATTGTGAGCAAAATAAATGGTTGCTTTATACAGCTAGGTATTAGCAGTATTTTCTATGCAGCTGGAAATAACTGGAATATTTTCTCCCCCTTTAATTTAAATATTTAAGCTAAAGAGAACATAGGGTTTCTGTCTCTAAGTATGTCTTGATACAGCATGCTTGTTTACCATCTTAAGAGGAAAACCAGGCACGGACTGTGGAGCAAGGCATGAAAAGAAAGAAAAAAGACAGTTTCACTTTGAAAGGGAATTAGTTATGGATGTTCAGAAGCAGCCCAGAAAATGGAGGAAGCTTAGGGCTGAGGAAGAAGGCACAGCATATGACAGTTTATAACTCTTATGTGATCTGGAAAGAGTACCTGTGACAGTATCTATGATACCATTGATAAGATCGTGCAGGTGCCAACCCTTGAGGGAGTCATAGAGTGGTGGCATGACTTCAGGAAATAGGTCATTGTTGAACTATCCTTGATGGCTCTGTTCTGCCCTGGCCCATTCCTATATTTTCTTTCTGTCTCTTGATCTCACAATGTGGATATTCTTTTCTGCATGTTCCTCCCACCACAATGAACTAAAATTTCTGAACTCTGGATCCAGAATGAACCCTTGTGATTTGAGCTGTTTATGACAGATTTTTTTTTTCATGACATTGGAAAAACTAACTAACCAAGCTGTTTAGGGCAGATCTAAAACAGCCTTTACTCTAGGGTTAGCATATGCTAAGTATTAAAGTGGTAGCCTAAGAGCTCAAGATGTTCCATATATTCAGGGATCTGTCCAACCAGTTGTGAGAAAAAGAACTGCTGGTAACAATGATGCTCTGAAAGTTCTTTATTGGACAGTTTCCAGAATCCATTCCCATGGCTATGAACAGCTTCTTCTCACACATGAAAAGACTAGCAGAAAGATCTCTGTTCCCTGTTTCCTCCTACATTGTCTGTCCTGTCCAGTGGCCTGCCATCCATACTCCTGAATGGTATTTCTTTTGTTGTAGCTTATAAACTGCCTACAAGTACTTAAAGCCCCTTCAACATTGCCCCTTACCTCGGGGATAGAATACCCGAACTTCCTCTTTTCAAATGATTGTAAAATTCATTACATTAGAGTTTTTGTATGTTTCTACTTTGTTTCATTTAGAAGGGGGGATCTGATGCACCTACTCCATCATGGCTAGGAGTAGAGATATTCAGAATTACTTTAAATTTCCATTTCCTGGTTGCTCATTCCTTCTTCATGTCTTGACTTCAGAATGTATTCAACCATTGTCATAGCTGTTCCTTTTCAGGCACACTTGTCTAGCAAACACCCAAAAGACAAGCCAAAAATACTATCATTTACACTCAATGCCCTAATGTCACTCCTTCAGCTAACATTTTAAATAAGCCAATGGTTTTTCCATATTTAGAGTTTTCTAGGATGATTGTAGATTAAACCAGTCAGCACAGGTCCATCCACGAAAGGAACATTTGTGATGGTGACACTGGACTGTCGACCTGCCTTGATTGAGAAATGCCAGGGCACACAGTAAAGTACCTTTTTTAGGACAAAAGATGAAGGGGATAGAGTGGTCATGTATAGCAGAATAAAAAAGTGACAAAACCAACCATGGGCATGTATAGTACAATCTAATGGGATGGAGACCTCAATAGACCAAGAGCAGCAGAGGCTGCCCATCAGCCAGGGATGCTCACCTCTCTCCCCTGCTGGTCATGGTGTGAGCAGTATCTGCCACATTTCTCTAGCAGCCATAATATTCTGCATTACCTTGGACCCAGAGCCATGAATCCAACAATCTTGGACTGAAATTTTTGAAATGATGACCTAAAATGAAACTTCCCTCCATTAAATTGTTTCTCTGAAGTATTCATCAAAGCCACAGTAAAAGTAACTAACAGAATTCAGTGTAAAACCATACTGAGTATAAGTGCCTTACTGCTTTTAAAAGCAGAGCTGATTTTAAAGAGAGAAGGAACGATGTGAAATACTAGAAAATATGCAGTGTCCACAGCATTACAATGAGGACAGGAGAGAATCATTTACTGCAGGCAAAGACTCCAACAGAAACCTTACCAGGAAGTTCTTTGTAGACTAGAATAATTAAGAGTCAGTAATTATGCTGTTTTAAGCATGAAAGTGATACGGTGGAGATTTCTTTCTTAAAACTATCCATCTAGGGTTGGCGGGGGATATTTCAGAGCCACGTTAACATAGCTATTAACATATAGGGTATATGTTAACATGTAACAGATTATATATTAAAAGCATATACTGATTTCACAGAGGACATGAGTAAAGCTCTCAGCGAACTGGAGTCATAGGCAGCTGTCCCACAGTCCCATGGGAATACGACAGCCCTGGCCTCCACATCTACATACCCCTACCGGGAAATGCACAGACATAATTTTAAAATAAAATACATCTTTTTAAAAAGCCATCTTGTCCAAGAGATAGAGATAATAGCCAATGGGATGAAAGAAAGCAATGCATGGAGGCTTACATGTCTCCGTGAGTAAATGTGCCTGCTGTCAATGCTGAGGACCTCTGTTTGATTGCCAGAACCACTGTAGTGGAGAAAGCCAGCTCCCCTAAGATGTCTTCTGTCCTCCACAAGTACATCATGGTACATATGTGCCTAACTGCACAAACATTCACTCATGAGCACACAACATTAATAATATATAATGTGATAGTTTAAACTATAATTAAAAAATAAATAAATGTATGAAGAAGATTATAGGTTACAGTAGAAGCTCTCTAATGGATTATAATGCAGCCTCCAGTAGGTGATCAAAGATGAGACAGGGAAAGGGGGACTCAGATGTCATCTGTGCCTCAGACGGGCCTCCTTAATGAGGACTGTGTGGCTAGCGAAGGAGAGATAGGAGCAATGATGTATTCCGGATATTCTGACCTCACATGAGAAAGCAGGTTTGTGGAAGACTGGATAATGCAGAATTTGAAGAGCTTGGTAGACTTTCAAGCATATCTGTCATGAGGAGGGTGGGGGGCAGTGGCTTAGGGTCAGACTAGGGAGAGCAGAAAGCACATTGAGAGGTAATTGGTAAAGCACTATGTAAAATGTGCTAGGGAGAAAAATGTGAGACTAGGAAATAAGAGGAGCAAGTGCCACCCTACTCTATGGCCACAAGACAGACACATGCACACATACATATCTTAAGCCTGACAGACGCAACAGATGCATGGAAAACAAGAACTGCAAAAGTAAGATCAGTTAGATGAGGGGGGGGGGAGAGTATTTTGTGTCTTCAAGTTGAGTCAGATGTGTGTTCAGCAGGAGAAGATGTTCCTAGTTTCTAACTCCAAGAGAAGCCTCCGAGAAGACTGAAAGAGGGAAAGATGAGAGTAGTCAATTCAGAAAAACAGATAGAAAAGCCTGGCAGTCCTTCCCTGCTCCTGTGATGGTGAGGGTGAGTCACCATAGCTGTAATGAAAGAACCTCTCTAGCAGCAGTTCCCAAGCTTTTTAATGCTGCCATCCTTTAAAACAGTTCCTCAGATTGTGGTGGCCCCCAACCATAAAATTATATTGATGCTGCTTCATAACTGTCATTTTTGCTGCTGTCATACATCACAATGATAGGCAAGATATCTGAATCTGACCCCAACGGTGTTGTAGCCCACAAGTTGAGAACAGCTACTCTACACTCTCTTCCAGTGTAGTGGAAGGAGAAAGCCAGCTCCCCTAAGAGCTCTTCATTTCTTCTCTTATAATTCCACTAGGAGAATTCGGATGCCATGAAGCAGCAAGTAGCGTGTGGAAGAAAGCATCTTGAAACCTCGTTGTGTGCATGCGTGTTCTGTCTGCATGTATGGGAGTGCTCCATGTGGGGGGAGTGCTCCCTGGAATGGGAGTTACAAGTGGGTGTGAGCTGCCATGTGGGTGCTGAGCATGGAAAGCAGATTCTCGGGGACAGCAGCCAGTACTCCTACCCTCTGAGCTATCTCTCTACCCTTGAGAAAGTTATTTCCATGTAACCCTGATTGATAATCCCAGCCATGGATTAGCTTTTAAAGATACACGATATTCTTTATCAGATATCAAGTTGCTTAACATTATAGAATAACATGCATTTCTGACTCTATTTAAGGATGTGACGGTTCAGCAAGGTTAACTGCTCATTAGATCTAAAGCTAATTTCTGGCCATCGAGTCTAAAACCAAAGCATATTTGAAAATCCATCTTCACTCATGACCATGACTGCCATTCACAAATGAAGACATAATTTTAACACAGAGAGGGTGGTTTATTCCACCTTAGCAGATCCCATTTCACGCAGACAATGACCTCGCTGGTGGACTGTACCCATGGCTTTGTTCACGTTCACCAACATGGAAAAATAGCACTACCCAATGTCTATTATGTCCCACTGTGTGTTATAGGACACTCTTAGCTGCATTTTTTTTCTGAAGAAGGTGCATATCAAGCTGTAGGAGACATCACAAATTCACCTACCCACCTACTCTCCACCCACAGAAAAAGTACTTTGAACAATAGCACAAAGTCATGAAAGAAATTGTTAAGTTTAGGAACAGGGTCTTGCTAACCAGAAAGAGAGCAAAATTCTAGCACAGGAGAGTCTGAGAAATTAGTATTTACCTTGGGGCAAAACTTTTTGTTTTCTATATATTTGACATAGATAATTATACTGGAGAAAAATGTGTTTCTTTCTTTAAATAATGTTGAAGCAGCATTAAAATTGAACTGAATAATCAGTGTTCAGAGTCTGGAAATAACATGTCTCTTATTTAACAGGTATGGATACTACTGAGCCCCCAGAGAATTTACTAAGCCAAGACCAAATGGTTGATTAGTAGTAGACCAAGGAAAAATGAAAATGGATGTCTGTCATCCTGTAACTGAGTTCCCTCCACAACTTTAAGATGTGTTAGTGAATCTTTGCAGATATAATCAATGACATTCACTTGTAGCTTAGCTATGACAAAGACAGAGTTGAGTAACTTGAAAATGGGCTCTCCAAGTTATTGAATAGGATACAATTCAATTTGAAATATGCCTTATTTTTACAGCCATGTTACTTAAAAAAAAAAATCACACTCCTCATGTTCAAAATGATTTCTGAAAGTGTTTCTAAATGGATGCCAGGCGTGGTGGTGCTTGTCTTTAATCCCAGCATTTGGGAGGAAGAGACAAGCAGATCTCTGAGTTCAAGGTCAGCCTGGTCTACATAATGAGATCCTTCCATAGACAAAAGTAAAATAGGAAAAAGAAATCAAAAGGGATTCCCAATACAGTGGAAGGGGATAACAGAATTTGCATTCAGGAAAAAAACAATATTAAAAAGAGGTCAAAGGCCAAATATGCATCAATTGCATTCTTTTCTCTTCCTCCTAACAGAGCACCTGGGGTTTGAATTGCTTGGATTTGTATAACAGAGGTTTTGAAGTTGTCTAGACTCTTTGAAACTATCAAAAGGATGTGCTTGGTGCTAAAAACTATGTATTATGAGTTGAACAGCTCGCTGAAGCTGGAAAGTCACAGGCTTCCAATTAACCCAGAGCAATGGTCCCCTAGTACTATTGATCTTGATCTGAAACACTACTTCAGAAATCAAAATCAACAGCATGATATGTGATAAACCTCCTCAGATGGCTGTAAACGTTGAAACGGGATCAGTCTCCAATGGAACAGCCACTAAGTTGCATGTACTGTACCAACATCTGCTTCATCTACACACTCACTAGCCCTCATCTTGACTAACTCATTTTTTCCTTGTTTCAATTTTTAGTCATCCAGTTAAAGAGATTATGTCAGACATCTGACCACACCTTAATTACACATGTCTTCCCAACCAGTGGGGTCCCAGCAATATCCTTTCTACAACAAATTGGATGTAAATAAAAATAGACACATAGTCTAAAAGAATAACAGGATATGGCTAGAGAGATGGCTCAGCCATTAAAGGCTAGGCTTACAAGCAAAACTATAAGAATAACAGCATAGAACATAATATACTATTCAAACACTGAGCTGCTCAGGACTTTTTGTCAATCTGACATAAACCATAGTCATCTATGAAGAGGGAATCTCAATTAAGGAATTCCCTCCATTAGACTGGCCTGTGGGCATATCAATTAGGCATTTTCAACAGACATAGACTAAATGACAAATAAAGAACCTCACAGGCTTTGTAGAACTCATATATAATTGGCCAAGAAATTTTCAACTTTTAGAAAGCATGAATTTTCAGATTTGAGAAATGTAAGGAGTTCTAGGAGAAAATTGATGAAAAAAAATCATAGCCTAATAGATATAGTAAAAATATGGAATGTTAATAAAATGATATCAAAAGCAGCTAGAGACAAAAAGGTCATATGATAATTAGATGGTCAGAGTACTTCATTTTAGCAAAGAAAAAATATGAAGTTAGAATACAATAAAATACATCCAAAAATCTGAAAGGAAACATTGTCAAAATGTCGATTAGAAAAGAAATGTGACTCCTGGGGAAATCACTTTTAAGAAGAAAGCAATTATATTACATGCTAGCTTTAGAAGAAACAAAACTCAGAGCTAACCACAAACAACCTCCCTTTTGAGGAAACAGTAAAAATAAGTGCTTTGCAAAGAAAATTGTAATAGACAAGTAATGAATAATTAACCGACAAATGTGTGACGCTATATACATGAGTACAGCTGAACGAACATTCATTAACAACCAAAAATTAAAAAGAAAAGACAAAACTCTCAAGCTCTGAGAAATGATGGTCATGCAAGCTACTCAGAACAGACAGAATTTAAGCAGCCTAACGTGTCCATGTTGTTTAGGAGAATGAAGATTTGATCATCCTTAGACCATAACATTTACAATATAGGAGCAATTCCTTCTTAAAAAAATAATTACATATTTTCCAAACTAGTAGAGAAACATTGCAAAAAACACTATATGACAGAGATAGAAAGTTGAAAACAAACACTTCCATCTAAAGTGAGATAGGAGGAGTAACTAAAAATATGTTTTAAGATAAAAATTATAACAAAAATATTATAAATACAATGTTAGAATAATCATAGAATTCCATTTGGAATTTCCATTTTAAAGACTTGGTGATGGCTTAAATTTTTATCTGGGCTGTAAGGGAATACATATGAACAATAATGACAAACAGCTTGACATGGAAAACAATGTCAAGGATTTTAGCAGAAAATAACAAACTAAAGGAAGGTACAAAATTGAGATTTTTATTAGGGAAACTAGGAAGTGCGTTGGAGAGTTATTAGGAATAAGTCAAACATATGATAATAAAAACATTCCCCAAAAGATTAAAGCATCTAAATTTGACTAAAACTAGACAATTTAACAACATTCCTTTAGTCCAGGCTTGTCCGATATGTGGTCCAGTGACTGCATGCATCTCAAGAAGATGGCTATAAACACTACCCAACACACTAATAGACCACAGCATGGTGTCGCAATCTGAAAAAGTTGGACTCTTCTTTTTGAGTCTTTGGCACAGTTCTCCTTGTCAATGAGAAACAATGCCAACAAAAACAGAAGTAAAAAAAAAAGCAGCAAATTTAAACAAATGAAGTTAATTTTGTTTATGTAAAAGATTTCTTCTATTTTAAATTGCATTTATACATCTGTGTCTGTATGTGTGCATATGTATATGATGTAGGCAGCTATAAATTATTCAGGATGTATATATGAGCAATATATGTGCTTAAGTTCTAGGCCACCTTTCCACCCCTCACTTATGTTTCTCAAGCACTGAAAAGCTCACATTCTCTTATGTCCATCAATCGAACATTTGCTAGGATTGGGGCACCCGTGCGTAGGAAACATATTAATAACCTGGAACTCCACTTGGTTTAGAATATGCACAATTCTCTCTATTATAATGCAACTTGAAGCCTAGCCCCTTTAGCTGCAACTACTATACATATACTGTTCTCCTAACGTATTTAGGAACCAGTTGACAACCCTAAGACACCAAGTCTATCAGCCTACACCTATACCTACTTTAAACTGTGAAAATAAGTCACTCCCCTTAGTAACCTCTTATTATTTCTACTCAATCACATCCTGAAACACAACCTAAGAACCATATGAAGTGATTTTTGTTGTTGGTTTTGTTTTGTTTTGTTTGTTTGTTTGTGGTTTTTTAAGACAGGGTTTCTCTGTGTAGCCCTGGCTGTCCTGGAACTCACTCTGTTGACCAGGCTGTCATGGAACTCAGAAATCCACCTGCCTCTGCCTCCCAAGTGCAGGGATTAAAGGCATGAGCCACCATGCCCAGCTGAACTATATGAAGTTTTAAGGAGACTTTCCTACTTACTATCTTAATCAAATTAGGTTTACAGATAATTAAGAATAAGTGCATTATAGGAGGGACTCAAGCATCAGATAAATTGCCAAGTCTGTCAGACAGAATAAAGAACTACCAAAAGTACTCCTTCTCTTAAATCCCATAAAATGGATCCCCAAACAATAATAGTGCCTTGGGTATCTGTCTGTTCTGACCTTCTCGATAGCTTTGCTTAGATAACGTTTCTTTGCCACCTTCGAAAACTTCTGAGTCCCATGAGAACACCTGACCTGGATTGAACAAGTAGACATATTCATGCAAACACTGAAGGAAAATCATTCAGTAAACTTTATTTTGACATAATTCAGTTCATGATCAATAGAAAGTAAAGAGACAACTAAATTACATTTATCTAGGAACATTGAGAAATCCATAGGAAATAAACTGTGCCATTAAAAATTGTTGTTGGTAGGTTATTATTATTATTATTATCATCATCATCATCATCATCATCATCATCATTATTACTATCTCTACAGTTGCGACTGTATTTGAAAGTTGTTCTGCACAGGAAGAAAGGCGATATCTAACTCTGAAATGAAAACTGACTGCCCTGCCCCTCCCAAACTTTATACTTGGATTAGAAGATAGAAGATGGGAGGATAGATGGGACATAGGAGTTTTCTTGTGCAGGAAGAAGCCAACGATTTATTGCAGTGAAGAAGTGAATTGAGTATATTAACAGTTTCACAGTGCAGAGTTTGGCAAGAAGAAGCTGAAAAAGTAAAGATGCATCTACTTAGCGGCACGGTGATGCCCTAGCCAGCTAACTTTCCTTCTAGATACTGAGCTTTAGAAATGACAAAGAGTAGACTTCAGTATGATTTGTGGACTATTTGGGGTGGGGTTTTGTGTTCTATCAAGAATAGAGTGGTAAGACAAAGCAAGAAGTACTGACACTTGCTGCTTTGTGCCCTGGACCTCCTACCCCACAACCATACTCACCCGTGAGGGTTGGGGATGAGGCAGTGAGGAATCAATGGCTCAGACTCCAGGAACAAGTGAGACCACCACAGCAAGCTCCTTTATTAATTCTATGGGAATGCCCTTTGGACTTCTACCTGTGTCCCATTGGTCCCAAGTAAGCGCATCTTACAAGTGGCAATTCCTGATTGGATGTCATTTTCTGCATCACCAATCTCTAGGCTCTCCGGTAGGCTTCAGTTTGGCTCGCCTATGGAAGTTGCCTCCGCAGCTGCGCCCACCCCCATGGTTTTGTGAAAAGGATCACAAGTTTGTCAGTGAGGCCTGCTGTCCCTCCTACAGACACAACCATCTCCTTTCTCTCCAGAATGGTGTCTAGTAGGATCTTTTTTTTTTAAATCTCCTTCTTAAACTTCATTATCATTAGCTCAGTAGAGCCAAGCCTTAAGCATGAAAAACAAATTTTATTTAGAGTATTAATAAAGCAGAAGTGATTGTGCCCTCCTCACCAAATCTCCAGGCATCCTAACACATCCACTCAGAATCCAGTACAGAATCACCCAGAGAACAATTAGAAAACATTTGAAACAATTCTCATTAGAGATAATATACCAAAGACTTAGTGACAGAGATTATTTTTTTAAGTTGATTAAAGTTATTCATTTAAAGCCACTTTTAAAAGCTTATAAGCAATGCAAATAGCTGCCACCTTTGCCCTCACACTGTCCCCCAAAACACATTTTTAAAATCTCTGAACGGCTTCTGGAAACAACACTACCAAGATAGAAAAAGAAAATGCAAATATTAGGACTTTCATTTCATTCCAGCTATTTGCAAATATTCAGACTCCAGCAAAAAAAAAAAAAAAAAAAAAAGCTTCAGAGAGAGAAACCCATAATAAAATGTTCTCAAAAATATATTGACTGACAAGCTAAATATTTTAATATTGGGAGAGACATATCCATATTAAAGCATTCTCTATTTTCACTCAGTGTCCATCAGGTGCTCCTGATGTTTGCTGAAAAAAAACCTCCATCAGCAGATACAAAGGTCAGAACATCTCTGACTATTCCTTGCTGTATGCTATCTAGTGGTCTGCCTCGCAATACTTGCTGCATAATATAACTCTGCTGGCAAAGAGTCTTGCACCCTACAGGCACGATGAGAATAACTGAGCAGATTCACTGCAGAAGTTCTCATATCAACTACTCACTCCCCCTTCAACCCTGCAACAATGTTTTTATATCTCCCAGAAGCCATAGAGTGATTATAATTTCTTAAGGATCCCTTATGCTAGGAGTCAGTAGGCTATGCTGTATGGTCTGTATTCGTTCTTATAAAACTACTTGTTTTCATAAGTAAAGTTTGACAGGAACATAGCCACCCACATTACTTTCCTATTTGCCTTAGCTTCTTTCTCTAAGTAGTTCCTACGCAGATTATGTGTCTGTAAAGTCCAAAATATTTACTAACTAGCTCTTTATGGGAAGGTTTTGTTGAACCTTGCATGAATTATTGAGCATACAGAAGCATGCAAACATTACCAACCAATGACTGAGGTTTTCATCAGCAGCATTTTGTATTTTCACTGTACCAGCCACTCTCCCAATGCAAAGTAAATATGTATATCACGGTTGGCATTCTTGTCTTTATTGATGTTTGTCTGGTTAAAGCCTCACTCTCGATCCCAGGCTGACCTGAAACTTACTACATATCCCTAAGCATCATCTAACTGGAGGACAAGCCTCCTGCTTCAGTCTATCCAGTGCTGGGATTACAGGTTTAAGCTACTATATTCATAACAGTATTTCCTAATGCTCTACAAGCTGCTATATTTGGAATGAGTCAGAAGGGATCTGACCTAGCATGTACATCCCAGTATATCCCTCAGAAGCCACGAATGAGTGACATTAAATTGTCAAAATGCACTCCTGTGAGTCCAAGTGTCAGCTTAGAACCCTCCTGCATCTAATGCTCCAGACAGGCAGGAATGCATTGGGGTTCCCATAAAGGATGAACTATTTTTCCTTCTTTGGTCTAGTTAATCCTATGGTTGGTACTTTAAACCATTCTTTTTAAAAACTGTCTGCAGAAATCTATCTTCCACTGACTTTTATCTACTGGATCTACTCAAGACTTTAAAGCTGCCCTTAATATATATGCCTAGCCTAACTCTTTTCTGAAACAACTGTCTTAACAACATTAGAAATGTGTGTAAATTAAGAGAAAGGGGATTTTTAAGTCACTATAAAAGTTGATAGATAAGAGCAGCGGATTGTCATGAAAGCAGTGTTTTCAGAAGACAATTTCTATTACATTGCCTGAGCAAGCTGTTTGATTTTCACCAAGGCACAAACCAGGCTGTGGTTACTGAGGCAGCAAACAGTAGACCCTCTGAATGTTCTCCAGCTACTAAAGGAGGCTTATTTTCCCCCAAAATGCAGGCATGCAGTAGAAAAGCACCTATGTACCCTTGCCAAGTAAACAAGATTTCTTATACCAGCACGAGGACACTTCACCATCCAGGTGCACACACATGTGGGTTGTGATGGGGCCAATCTACTTCATTGTCCCTTTCTACATTCCATGTGTTCTCTGGCTTTTGCCATCAACTTTTATCCTTGCCTATGCCGCACAGAATTGTGACTGGTTTTTATATTGGACAAGTTCCTTAAATTCAATAAGCCTAATCAGGATGTTGCAAGTATCAAATTGATACATGCTATATTTTATAAATCTGTTACTATTAATAGGAGGAGGCTTGGGATCCCTCAGTGTCAATACAAATTGGTTCTAAGAGCTGAGTATTTGGAAAACACTATTCTATTAAAATTATACCATCTGCATATAATGACTATTCTGGATGCATAACCAGTTTGCAGCCTATCCTGGGAATTCTGAAAGTTCAAATATTTTGTCTTATTGGTCTTCTACTTGTATGTTATGGTTTCCAATTTTCCTTTTTTTATAGATTTTGTGTGTGTGTGCACATGTGATTGTGCATGTGTGTTTCTTTTGGTCTTTCTCCCTTTGGTTTGTTTGAGTGGGGGTGGGAGCAGGAGCAAGGAGTTGGGTGGATAGGGATATGGGAAGGAATTGCAGGAAGAGAAACCATGTTCAGAACATAGTGTATGGAAAAAACCCATTCAATAAAAATAACAAAAACAAAAAATGAAAATCAAAACATACAAGCAAAAGACAAATAACCTACCAGGAGCCATAAAGAAGAGGCTAAAAACTAGCAACTGATCTTCCTGAGATGGTTTTACTGCGGACTGTAAAACATGATGAAATTAGTCATTTTCAGGTAAGGTCAAAGGGGACTGCATTTTAAGAAAGATTTCTGCTCTTAATATTTCTTTATTGTTATTATTGAATATACATAACAATCTCTAGCTATTAGCCCACCCTATGGGGAAAATTTGTGCAGATCAACAAAGATGTACTGTCTTGTAGTGATTCTATATAGACAAATAGATGTTTTCTTCATCCTTAGTGATGATCCACTAAGAAATCCTAAAATTATACTAGTAATTATAAAAACCTCTATAATAGGATGGCTATTAAAGCCCTCCCTGTGATATGAAAACTGCAATTATAACTCTGCCAGTCTTCACGTGCCACTAGTTAATTGCTTCTGAGATAGAAAGCAGGCATTTACAACCCATATCAAGAGGTTATAAAGCAATTAACCAAAAGTCATAAAAGGGAATAAATGATTTATTGTAGGTGCAAGGACAGGAGATAAAATATCATCTGGGTTTATCTATACAAAACTACAATGCTAACTTAATCACCAAAGTTATGGTTTTAGACACTCTATGAACCTGTACAGCTAGTAACAACAACGAATGTCTAGCTAGATAACTAGTCTTAATTGAACTCATGTGAGCATCTCAATTTTAAACTTTTCATTCAATTTATGATTTGGATTTATGTTTGAACTTTTAGTAAGCTTTTATTTTAAAAAAAGGATGCTTGAGAAAACCATGTGATCTATCCCCCTAGAAAAGGTATAAAAAATTAGGAATGACTACACTACATTACAGCAGGAGAGAGCAAGATTACGAGAAGAAAGAATAGCACAATAGTGTAACTTAGAAATTAAGAGAGTATATATTCTGATAGATTTCTCCCTTTTAACTCCCTTAAAAATAAAAAGGGGCATTAGGGCAGGATCAGAAGAAGAGACCAATATGCAGAATGCAGAAAGAATGACAAAGAAGCTACAAAGAGAACAGAAACAGGCTTCTCCTTACCACAGGACTGAACAGATCTTTTCTTAACAGTAGATCAGGCGTTGTCTTACTAAAGGTAACAACGTTTTGTTTTGTTTTTTCTTTTTTACAGACTCAAGTTTAATTCACTTTAGCAATAAAAAAAATAGTAGTCTTTTCTTTCTCTATGAGAAAGAAAGAAAGAAAGAAAGAAAGAAAGAAAGAAAGAAAGAAAGAAAGAAAGAAAGAAAGAAAGAAAGAAAAGATTGGAGCCCATTGTTTTTTGTCCAGAATGAGTAAGTTCTTTCTGCACTGGCACTTGGGCTTTTGCTCCATATGCATATGTATGGGTGGATGTGTGTGTAAGTGTGTAATCATAAGATAAGTAGTGAGCCCAACTGGAGTGCATGAAGGTGTATGAGTATATGTGCATGAATGTGTACATGAATGTATGTGAGTTTATGCATATTTGCTTGTGCAAAAGTTTTTCCTTGCACTAGCATGACTAGATTATCCTGGATCAATAAAGCCTCTCTACCCCAAACAAGCCTATTTGGCAAGAGAAAAAGGAGCCCTAGTAATTAATCCTATATTTAATCCCTGCTGTTTTAAGACAAGTGTTAAGGCCCAGAGGCCTGCAACTTCTGGCTGCAGAGTAACTTAGAATCATGACAAGTAAAGATTATTATAGAAGGGAATATAATCTTTCACAAAACCAAGTCTTGCTTCTGCCTATGCTCTTTCCCCTCACCTGCTTCAGAGAGGACCCAGTCTGGGGATAAGCTCCTGGAAATAAGACAGAAAGTCAAAAAGTCAAAAAGTTAAAAAAAAAAAAAAAAAAAACAAAAACAAAAACAAAAAAACAAGACAGAACAGACCAGAGAATGAGAAGGACCAGAGGATGTTTCTGAACTTTAGATATTAACACAAGATTCAACGAATGGTAAACATTTTTCTTATGTTTTCTTTCTGTTCTACAAGAAGGTTTCAAACAAATNAAAAAAAAAAACACAACAAAACCCAGAATAGAACAAAAAGTACACACACACACACACACACACACACACACACACACACACACACTCATACACACATACACACATACACACATACACACAAAGTTAAGAAGTTAAGCTTGTTTTTTGTGTTGGTCAACTACTCCTGGATTAGGGGCATTCCCTGGGGTATGGTGAATATAACCCGGTGACATTGAATTGGATAAAACTGATTTTTCTCCTTCCAAGTAGGCAATAGGGGAAGGATTCTATCTTCTCTACATTCTCTTTTGTTCTGGGACTCCATCTGGCTTGAACCTGTTTTGTGTGTGTAGGTCCTGTGTGTGATGCCACATTCTCTGTGAGTTATATTAATATAACTAATTATATTAATATAATTAATATCTATGAACTCACAGAGGATTAATATATTAATCCCATCATGTCTGGAAGAAACTGTTTCCCTGGAATCATCTTTCCACTTCTTCTATATAAGTCTTCAAGCTTTGCAGGGAGAGCTTTGATGAAGCTTTGCAGGGAGAGCTTTGATGAAGAAACCACATTTAGGACTGAATGCTCTAAAGTCTCTTATCCTTTGCCCATTATCCAGTTATGAACCTCTGTGTTACTTCTCATATAATACAAGAAAAGAAGTCTCTGGTTATGCTGAGTGAGACATTAAACTGTGGGTAAATTAGGATGTCATTAGCAGTCATTTTATTGCTATGTTCTTTTAGCAGAACAATAGATTAAGTCCCCCCCCCCCAGGCTAGAGACCTATCTATTCACAGGTTCTTTACCCTTTTAACACTGTCAGATATGAGTTGCATCTCATGCGATGGACTTAAATCAATTTTTTTTAACACGGTTGGTTACTCCTATAACATTTATGCCATTATTACACTCATATAGCAAGCCCCTGTTGTAGTTTGCAAAGTTTTTAGTTATGTGATATGCATGATAACCTTTCTCCTCTGGAAGTGTAAAGAATATCTTCTAGCACCATGATTGCTTCTTGGTAAGGATAAAACTTCTATTTAAGCAGCAACACAACTTGTCCATGTTTGACAACCTGAGTAAGTGCTGTCTTCAGCAATGGGGCCTTACTATCAGGTTATAGGGAACAACAAATACCATTGCCTGAGATATCCCAAATTAACCTTTGTAAAAGCATTGACTTAGTCCCAGCAACAAATCATACAATGAAGATGCTAAACATAATTCAAATGCTAACACTTTCCTTTTAATCCTCCCGTCTTGAGGGAAACTCTTGATGCTCAGAAAACCTTTGAAGGTGCTGCATGAACTTTAAAGGTCAAAAATGATTTGGTCTCATGTCTCCATTGAACTTAACAGATCAAACCAGCACAGAGCTTAACCATAGTCACAGAATTGTAGATGCTTATAGGAGATCCTGTGATTACTTAACCAATTAAACTAATTAAGTTGTAATCCATTAAAGAATGACATTGCAATCATTAAACTGTTGTATCAGCCTGAGTGGAGCAGGAACCAGAGAGAACAGAGTCCAGCTATAAACTTCAAGGTCCACCCACTTCCTCTAGCAACAGTACAGTCCTAAAAGTTCCACAACCTCCAAAAATAGTACTATCAAGTGAAGGGAAGTGCTGAAATATGTGAGCCTATGGAAGACATTTCACATTCAAACTATGACAAAAGGTTCAGGAAGGAAAAAAATTACATACACATGGCTAAGAACAGAGGTCAGGAGTAGAGTGCTTGCCTGGGATAGGTAAGGCCCTGACTCTGCTCCCTTGGTCTTCAAAAAAAAAAAGAAACAAAAAAGTCATATGACACAAGAAATTGTAAACTTGGGCTGATGCAGGAGGCAGTCTTTCAATAAGTAATACCAGTAAGAGGCAGGGAGGCACTGGTCCCTGAATCTATAGGTTTAACCCTCAACACCATATTCCTTCTGCCTTTCTAAGGTCAATCAATGAAGGAAAGAAAAATAAGAACCCATTTATGTTTATTGGTGTTACATCTGGGGTTGCACATGGAAAGATAAGAGAGTATTATGTAGAAAGCAACTTATTGGAGAAGTCAGTTTTGGTTTTCAGATCCTTTGGCCTCTGTAGATCTTATTCCAAACTTTTGGATGACTTCACATCCGCTAACCACCCTGAATAATAAGACTCTTGTGCCAGACTTAATGATGTGAGATTTGTGAATTATCAATGCAACATGGCAGGACTATTCTTCATCATTCCCTGGGTTTCCTTACTGAAAATAAAGGGTAAATTATGAACTACAGGTGCAGACAAGCATTGTCATTCTTTTATAAGTGTAAGTATGCATTCTTCAGGTACCTTCTATATCACAGACACTATGTAAAGGTCTGTCAACTTCTACATATGCTATTTCCTTCCAGCTTGTTCTACAGAAGAAGGACTTACATGTATTCTTTCTGAGAGAATTAAACATAGATAGCAAAAATCTTGCCAAGTTCACTTAGCTACATTTGGTAAAGTTGGCCTTTAAACCAAGAATGTTGGCCTTCAGACCCAATGTTGTTAGGTACTGAGTAGACAGCTACTGTATTCTCATCACTAGTTTAGGAATCCACTAGCTTAGTCCACTAGATATGGGTTTGCAATTCCCTCTTCTAATAATGTTCTGAAATTCTGAGACATTCCCTATATATATATCATTCTGTACAAACCTCTCTTAACAGTTTACTAGCAACCAGTTAGTAATCCCCATACTGTAGAGATGTAAGTATTTCCCACTCCAAGCATTGAATGCTTTTCTCTCCTTAATGGTCATCAACCTCAGACAGATTCTATTCCTCCCCATTCAGCTTATATAGTGTTACAAGAATGGAAAAGCTGTAGACTAAAGTGGTTTGTGATAAACTCACAATAGGAAAAAATATTTACCAAAGTGAAATTTTAGGGACAATCTCATATTTACATTCTTATACATTATTAGGCATGTATATGATAAAAATTAGATACATTAGGGAAAAGGATATGTCCAGTAGAAAAGTGATTCTATAAGTCAACCTGTCAATTATATAGAGAAATATGACAACTATATCATCATCATAATAATAATAGTAGGCTTAATAATCAGCCCTTCCTTCCTTCCTTTAGATACCACACATAGAGGTCTTGAGCAATACACTGGAACCCTTTGAGTACATTTACTTGTAGGACTGACTGCTAATGTGTTCCAGCCCTTTGCTTTGAATTATACTTCCTCCATACTTTTCTGTTTATGGACTTTTATTTCAACTTTGAACAAGAGACCAATAACGTAGACATACCCAGCATAGATCCTGGCCACCGATAACACTGAGGCTTCAGGAAATGAATACATGTAGCTCTGTCTTGAAGCCAAAAGGAAGAATACAAATTCTCACGCAGGGTAGGTAATCCTTCTCAAATTCAAAGCACTTCTTACTTATGCATGTGTATTACTAAAGAGCCCACCTGGTCTTTTCTACTGAATTTGCGCTGGTTCACTTGCAAATTTTGCTCTAAGTTGGCCAGTGAGATGGTATAATTGGTCGTTTTTGCCCCTTTGGAAGTAAATCTAAAGCTATTTATCCTTACTACTCCATCAAGTCTTGACTTGCAATGGAAGCAAAGATGGGTGCTGATATAATCCATAACTAATGTCAGGTAAGTCTTGATCAGGTTTCTATTGCTGTCATGAAACACCATGACCAAAAATCAAGTTGAGGAGGAAAGGGTTTAGTTATCTTAAAATTCCAAATCACTGAAGGAAGCCATGACAAGACCCCAAGCCTGATAGGAAACTAAGAGCAGGAACTTATGCAAAAATGATGGATGGGCTCTGCTTACTGACTTGCTCCCTATGTCTTGCTCAGCCTCCTTTCTTGTAAAACCCAAGACCTCCAGTCCAGTGGTGGCAACACCCACAATGAGCTAGAATCTCCCCGAATCAATCACTAATTAAGAAAATGCTCCACAGGCTTACCTACAATCTTATGAGACATTTTCTTAATTAAGGTTCCTCTCTCCCAGATGTCTTTAGATTGTGTCAGGTTGACATCAAACTATCTAGCACAAGGTATCCTTCATAGGATGGGGGCTGGAGAGATTGCTCAGCAGTTAAGACTATATAACTGATCTTGTACAGTTCCCAGTGCTCACATGAGGAACTTGAACTACCTATAATTCCATCTCCGAGGGATCTGAAACCTCTGGGTATACCCGCACTCAGATACATACACCCCCACATAAACACATGCACATACACATAGTAGAAAGTAAACTTGATCTTTTACTAAAAAATAAAGATGTTTCCTGGACACTCACAAGCCTAACAAATGCCCATTATCATGAGTGTCATGCAACTAGGATGATTGGTCTAATATGTTGGACTGGTTAGGAAAGGCAGGTCCTTACCAGCATCATAGCACAACACCTACAAACTCCCTCCAGCCAACAAACGTTATTCATCTGGATTTTATTGTCTTAAGAAGGAAAAGGCAGAGGTTAAAAATATGAGTTTGAAATTAGGATACCTTACAACTGCCTTGTATGCCTCAGTGGGTAGGCTGACAAGACAGAAATCTGCCTTGGTGAACCAGCTAATTGAATATGAGTTAATTAATGCACAGGTGGGCCAGTCTAAAATTAGCATAAAAGAAAAACACCTTTTTTTTGTTTATATCATTTGCATACCTTTGTAATCAGTGTAATGACATATCGGTTAAGAGGCCTACCTGCTGTGCTGCAATCTTTAATCCTTGTTATATATTAATCATCTCCCAGTAATACAATAAAGCTGCTTCTGCAAGGATGACATTGGATTGGCAATTATTGGTAATTCTTAATGATGTTTCATGAAGACCAGCTCGGTCTGATCTATGAACTCATGAACCCTTGAAGTCACTCAGTTTTCAATGTCTTAAAAGATTTTCATTTTAAAATTATATGTAGATGTGTGTGTCTGTGTGAGGTTTTTTCCTGTGAAATCAGGTGCTTGTAGAGACCAAAAGAGGGCCCTGGATTACATGAAACTGTAGTTATAATTGTGAGCTTCCTGTTGACGATGCTGGGAGCCAAGCTTGGGTGCTCTGTAAGATCAATGGGAACCCTCATCTCTCTAGCCCCTGATTTTTTTTTTTTAATTTCTCTTGCATGTGTTGTGAAGAAATCTCAGGCCCTGTGCTTATTGTTCTTGGGCTGTTCCTAAAAGCTGAAGCAGCCTAGAAACAGGCCTGGGGAGCAGAACATCCTCTGGTAATATCTAAGTTTCGGGATGATGTTAATAGGCTGAAAGTGAGTGGGAGAATGATGCTGCTAATTTCCTGCAGGCATTTTTTTCAAGTTTGTACCCATGACAGTGTGAGAGGCGTTTCAATAAAAAGGCTCTATGTGAAACAGAAACTGTTGATCTGTGGCACATGAGAGAAAAACCTAAGTATGTCCTGCAGTGAAAGTGAGATTGGCCTGGCATCATCATGCTCAGTCCCCCACCCCACCCTTGCTCCCCACCCCCATCCCCTGTCCAACACCAGCAGCATTAAGACCTGAGTGTCTGAAAATCCTGGTCAGGACTGTTCCCACTGCAGCTGTGTGGGTGGGCCAGGAAGCCCTGTAAGGCAAGCTGTTCTTTCACCATGTATTCCTTGAAGGGTGAGCTGGTGTCTTGGGTTTAAATTCATGTCAGAAGGTGCTTTATGTGCTAAGTGGCTTTTTAAGTACTCAGTGCTAAGTTGGCTTTATCAATGAAATACTCGGCAGAAGATGCTGACTTGGGTATTGTATAAGTTTAGGTTGATTTTTCCTACCCTTCTCTTTTGTCTGCCTCTAGTTTCTTGAGGAATATTGGCAGGGCCGAGTCCAAGTTACTCATCATAATACCGTAATCTCCTTCCTTCAGGATAATACCAAAATTAGATAATGTAAACATTTTTAATAAGAAAATGAAACTAAATATAAATGTTTCCAACTTTAAACAGTTTAATTTCATATTTGCTGAGACTGTTGGAGTCTGTGTAACCAAAATAGTACATATGAGAAAATCAGCAATGTCTAATAAGCACTGTGAAATTTCCACCTTTAATACTGGCAGCAAATGTGAGATTCCCTGTTTTAGAGTTCTATAACTGAGTTAGATGTGTCTCCTAGAAGTGAGGCTATGTTCATGGAATAGCTACCAAAAAGAAAGTGAACATAATGATACAAATGAACATGGTAATATGGAAGAGGGAAAACTCTTGATTATGTCTCAATATAGATTATATCTTAAAAGTAAGGTAGAGAGGAAGAAAGGAGAAATGTTAGAAATTCAGCCAGGTACCCCCTGTTCTTTTTGACCTTCTGAAACTCTTCATGTCTCCCTATATGTCTAAATTGTTGAGATGTAGTAATATGGACATTGAGAAGTCTGGGTAGCCATTTGGGCACAAGTTATTGTAAAAGAGTGCCATTTTATACTTAAATTTGGGGGAGGTGTTAGGTTGCTCTTATTTCGCCCTCCTAGGAATGGAAATCAGAGCTTAATGCATAGGAGGCAAGAGCTCTACCACTGAGCTATGTCTCTAGCCCTCAGCTTGTGAATGACTGCCTTAGAAAAGGAAGATGAGAAGGGTATGTGAAACTTAGTGTATAAAAGCATTATGCTTGATTAATAATGTCTGCCACTGGTAAGGGCATGCAATATATTGTTACTATGACAATCCCACAAAATATTACCCTTTAATTTTTGAATAGGAGACAGTGAGCTACAGGAGGAAGACTTCTTCTGTGAATCAGTCACAAAGTTGACATGCCTCTGGGCACCTCAGTGTTTCCATAGAGATTTGACTGAGAAAGTCAAGCCACCCTCCCAGAAGCTAGGCTAGAAAGTCAATACCAGCATTCATCTCTCTTTGCTTCCTAATTCATATAAATGTGGGAAAGACTTTGCTACCAAGCTCAGTTGCTTTGTTGCCATGCGTTCTCCACCAGGATGGATTCCATTTTGGCAGCCAAAGTAAAGCTTAAAGAATCCTCTTGTCAGGCATTTGCCCACAGTAATGGGAAAGTCACACAGAAACCAGTGATTCTTGATTTATATGGAAAGTGTGGAGCTTGAGAAGCCACAAGAGGAAGGATGATAACAGTGGCCTTTGTTTTAACCTCTTTTTGAAGACAGTTTCACTTGGAAACAGAACATCACTAAGAAGCAACCTCAATGTGTGCCTGGAGCTTAGGCTATAGGAGTCTGAGTCCAGTGGAAGCCAATGGAATGAACTCTGGAAGACTCCCACACACCTAGGAAAAAATACAATATGCATCAGAAGTACTGTCTTTTCCAACCAAGAGCTCCACAAGTCTTGGTAAAATGATAAAACAGGAAAAAATACAGATGGATACAATACAGAGAAACGTTTACTTTTTCTTGTGTATTACAAGGGTTCTCCTTCTGACTTGCAATGGGAAAACTTCTTGTAGTGTCCTAGATAAAAGAGAGAGTGTTCTGATTTTTTTTCTCTCCCTGAGAGGACATGGATCTCATCACATGAGGCTCTATGTTCACAACTGAATGTAAACTTCACTATCTCTCAAAGTGTCTACTTTCTAATATTATCATACTGGGTTACAACTTGCACACATGCATGGTGAAGTTCTACCTATAACGATAATGAGTTTAGAGCAGATGGTTTAAAGGCAGATTAAACAGGGCTTATCTAACTGACTGGAACAGGAAGGGAAGGAAAAGTATTAGGGATGATGCTTAACTACACAACTTGAATGGACAATATTACTATTTAAAAGGAATAATGGAGATATGAAACAAAATGCAAAATAACACAACTTATTCATTTAAACGATTAATTTGATCTTAAACATAAAAAGGCACATCATAAGTGTGTGTATATGTGTATAGTATATACATGTGTATACACATGTTTGCATACATGCATATGCCCATACATGAAAGTATAGAGGCTAGAGATTGATATCAGTTGTCTTTTCTATTGCTTTGCACTTTGTGTTTTGGGACAAAGTGTCTCACTAAACTTTGGCACTTACCAGTTGGGTGGATGACTGGCTAGAGAGTCTCCAGGATCCTCTGTCTTTGTCTCCTAATGTTGGGATCACAGGGGTACATTGGAGATTGGGCCTTTAACATTGGGTACTAGAAATTTTAGCTTAGATCCTCATGTTTGCACAGCAAACATTTTATTGACTGAGCAATTTCCTAAGCCACAATAGGTATATTTTTAAGACTCTATAATATAACATATCCTATTCTGCCCCAGTATGTTAGCAGCTATGAACTATTTCTGCTCCCATGTATTTCCCATCACAAAGGAATATATATTATATATATATTATATAATATAATACTTGAGTCTAAAGATATATATTTGGGCTAACACTATTAACAGTTAATTTTATGAATTGGTTGCCAAATAAAGCTCTCATCTTTTCTCCACTCTATTTCATTTTTAAATTTATAGACAGCTCAATGACATGGATGTTATTAGCCTTATGTCACAGATGACTTCACAGAGGAACAGAACAATTATTTTTGGTTGACAATACTAATGTTCTCCACTATCTAGCTCTCTTCCAAATAAATATAAGGCAAAGCATCGAGTGATCTCTTCAAGTATATAGTGTCATTTATATGGGACAAAAGAATGTAAATGTAAATGTGACTTATGAGTAGATTTTAAGAGCTTATGCTTGATGGTCAGTATTTTCTCTTTCTCTAACAAGCTGACCAAGGAGGCCAGGTGCCCAAGTTGTATAGTTAGATATTGATATATTTTACAGGGACTCTCCATGGACAATAATGATCTGACTCTCCCCTATTGGCTCACATTAGATATGGAACAATAAGCCAGAAATAGCATTATAGACTGGCAAGATGGCCACCATGTAAAGGCTCTTACTATAAAACCTTGGTGACCTGAGTTTGATACCCATTATGAACTCAAAGGTGGCAGAAAAGAAATCACTCCGTGTTTTCTTATTGCCTACACGTATGCACCATGACAAATGAGATTCCACACGTCATGCACCCAGGCACATATACACACTAGCATTTTTCTTCATGAAATAGCATGTGATAGGACATTGAGACATAAGCCACTACACTGCTTGCTATAGACAAGCATAGCTTACACAAACATGTGCAAGCTAGCACATGGCTGAATCAGAACGAAAAACTAGATTCTTTAAACCACTACAGTGTTTTTGAAAGACACCGCTGACAGAAGTGTGGCAGATTAGTATTGGTCCCAGAGTACGGGGCATGGGGATGTCGGTCATGGGGATGTCGTGCAGGCAACCTGTTGAACAGCTGTATTCTGTGCCCTGCTAGTTCTCCCTTTGGATGATGTCCTATTTCCCCTGATTATTCTTCTGCAAACACTGGATTCCTCAATTTGGAAAACAAGAACCCAGCCGCTGCTGGGAATTCAAGTGAATCAAAGGAGATTGGGAAGAAGGAGAGTCATTATTGTCAACGATTGAGGGTTCAGGAAAACTGAGAAGCCATGTCACCACCACAGGATCATTGAGCTGAACACAACCAATCCACTCATTATAATTTTGTAGTAAAAAATGAAAGTTTAATGGGCCAACAATTTTAGATATTAAACATGATACTGAGGATAATGCACTTTATCATTTGAAACTAAGTGTTCTGCATGGATTGAATAATTTCCCTTCAATTTTCCTATATTATAGGATGTATTTTATATCATACACTTTGAATTTAAATCAAAACTCACAACAAGTGCTTTTGCCAAATTGACTTTCAGGGAATTAAAGTGGGCAAAATAACACTTGCAGAATTAAGTTTTAGAAATGAATCTATATTTTGCCCATCCCAAATTAAGTCCTATCCTTAGAAAACAAAACATGACATGTGCATAGGCAGCAGAAAGGCACCTTTCATTTTCACTTGACCCTTGCCTTTCCTTTTCTTTTTCTCATTGTTGACTCTTCAGTGCTGTAGGAGAAATAAATCTTTCCTAAGCTAGCCACAAGGAAGAGCATGAACCTGCTTGTCAACCAATCAATATACTTCCAATTTAATGCCCAGTTCATGAAATGTTATGAATAATAAAATCTCGACTCAAAATAGCTTAAGTAAGAGGATGCATGTTCACTCCCAACCTGAGCCTCATGAGGAGGTTTAGGTTTAGATTTGGGAGATTAGCTGATGCCTTTGTCTTCCCGGCTTCCTTATGAATTGTGTGCCATGCCCCCAGACTTGTCAGTTGCCTCCATCCTGCAGTTCCCATGGGCACTCTTTCCCACAGCCTATTTCTAATCTGTCTGAAATCAATGCTTAGAAGCCTGGTAAAGGAGTTTTGAGGAAAGTTGGCTGAATGAGTATCCTAGAATACTCATTTATTTTTAAAGTGGAAGGAAAAGAAAACAACAGATATTTAAATAAGAGAGGACAGATTCCTTTATAAAATAAATCATAAACAATTATAACCTTACTTATTAAAGAAAGGGAGCAGTGCTCATAGAAATAGTTTCTGTTCTTGTCTTCCACTTCATCTTTGCATTGTCCTGGATATTGAAGTCATATTTGTTCCTACCAATTTCTGATACACTATTTTTCATTTCCTAAGGATTGAGGTTGCTCTGTGAACTCTCTCTCTCTCTCTCTCTCTCTCTCTCTCTCTCCTGTCTTCTGTCCCTTGCCCTCTGTCCTTCCCCTCCCCTCCTCCCCCTTCTTTCATCTCCCATCAATCTCCACTTACTTATGTGTTCATGTGTGTTCAGGTATATATTATGGGGACATATTATTGTATATATTTGTGTGACTAAAGACCAAGAGACAAGCTCAGATTTCATTGATCAGGTGTCATTCACCTTATTTATTTATATAAGTCCTCCCACTGGCCTGGAACTGACTAAGTAGTCTGGGCTGGCTAACTAGAAATCCTTGGATGTCTGTCAGTCTCCACCTCTCCATCCCTGGGATCACAACTACCTATCACCATATTGGCCTTTTTCGTGTGGATTTCTGAGAACCAGACATAGGTCTTCGTGTTTGTGAGACAGGCACTTTACTAGTTGTGCCATCTCCTCAGCTCAATGCTTGAGATTTGTGTGTTCATTCAAGCTCCTTAAGGAACAACAAAATTTCCTCTTGTAGCATTTTTGATAATGAATTTTACATGCCAAGAGAGGATGCCAAAAGATCGTAAAGCCGGCAGAGACACCAGTGAGGGCTTCCCAGAGGAAATGGCAACATTGAGGAATATCAGGGAATCATTTGTACCCAAAGCAGTAGCAGAGTGATCCAGATGATACAGGATAGTATAGCTTTGCTTCAGCAGCAAGTGCTGTTAAAGAATTGGGCAAGTGTGTGACCAACTTTAAATGTGTGTAGAAAGATTAAGATCTGGGGCTGGGGAAGTGCCGGAGCTGTGGACTTTTTTAAGTCTCAGTCAGAGCTAAAGGCTTTCTTCTGCTGCTGCTGAAATGATGCAGAAGGAAATTAAATTAAGCGAGAGGGCAACAACTTCAAGTGTGCTTGTCAATACATCTTCTGTGACAAAATGCTTCCCATGATGTCTAATACCTCAACTTGACAGGATCTCCACTAATTGGGGAAAAGCAAGCAAACAAACATACTAGCAAACAACAACTCTGAGCATGTATGTGAGGATTTTTCTAGATTGGGTTAAATGAAGTGAAAATTCTCATGAAAGGGTGGGAACGGCTCAGCTGAAAGGGACTGAGCACCAACAGGAATGTCTATGTGGGTCTCTGTGTCTGTCTCTCTCTGACTCTCTCTGTGTCTCTGTGTTTCTCTCTCTCTCTCTCTCTCTCTCTCTCTCTCTCTCTCTCCTCCCTCCTACAACCCCTAGCTATGGATATGGGGAGACCAGCTGTCTCAAGCACCTATGTACCCTCAAACTTGCAGTGAAAAAAAATTATTTCCTCACTTTATCTTTGTCTGACACTTTGTCACAGCAATCAGGAAATTCACTTATACCCTAGCAAAGGAAACTTACAGAAAAGAATGTGTCTTTGGGCTCTGTGTCTGAGGCTTCAGTCCCTCACAATGGGGGAAGTCCTGGTAACAAGAGTAAGAAATTGTTCACATTGTATTAGTCATCAGAAAGCAGGGAGAGATGAACATTCTCCTTCTTTAATTGAGTCCTTCAGCCCACAGGATATTGTCACACCACCCATATTCAGGGTGGCTCTCAAACCTTTCTGAAAACAGCCTCATTGATACCTCGGGGAGGAGGGTGTCCCAACCACTCAAATTGAAAGTAAAAATTGATAATTATTGTGAACTTCAGAAATCACCACTGTCACTTTGTGAGACAATGGATCATAGGAAGACAAGACTGAGAGAAGTCACTTACTCACTTGGGCAGGCTGGCCTGACTATGAAATGCTGGATGCATGCAACTTCACCAAACCATGTCTGAAGAACTGATTCAAATAATGTCTGAAAACCCAAAAGTTTGCATTGTGGCATGTGCTATATTCCACTTTGTTTGAATATATATTTATGAGATATAGTTTCAGCTTTTTGCCATTTTCTGTGTTCTTAACTTTGTTCAAAATGGCAAACCTGAGAAACCAAAACTGTAACTGACCATAGCCAATGTAGCTCATTTATTCAGTTTCTCATGGCAGTGGTTCCCATACCTAGAAAGGAAGTATGCTCTAGTTTTAACAAGTGATGGAGAATTGTAACTGTTAGTGAGAGGAGAGGAGTGTTCTGCAGGCCTGCCCAGGAGGATGGAGGTAGAAATCAATATCATCCTAGTACCTAGTATCATTTATGTACCTGAGATGGGAGTCTCATTTGAGAGAATCCTGGGATCAGATTGGCCTCCAAACACTTGTGGGGAATTATCCTCAACTAACAATTGATGTAGGAGATCCTGGGCCTCTGTGGGTGACACTTTTCCATGTACAGGTGATCCTGGGCTATGGAAAACAAAATAGATAATAATGAGTGTGAAAGCAAGCCAGAAACAGTATTCTCCAATGGTTTTTGCTTCAAATTCCTGCCATGAATTCCATCATTGAAGTAACCTGCTGATTCCTTTTCTTCCTTAGGTTGATTTTGGTAACGTTACTTTAACCAAGTAACATAAAGGAGATTAGAACAACTATCCAACTGTTTGTTCTGGTCATCCCAGCTTGAACACATCTCTGCTTTATAGAAGGACAGACAATGGTTTCTAATAATAAAGGGGGGCATTCGTTTTATAAGACAAAAGCTGGCAAGATGTGCATAGTTTAACAATGGCTGCTAATGATGCAAATAAAATACTAAGTCTGAATCTCTATATCTACCATTGTCTTGTGCTGTAGTCCATATTCCTTAAGCAGATGAAATCCCTACTTGTTTAAGCCACTCCACTATGTTCTTGTAGCCAGAAGCAATCTTAGTTCACACATTAACCCACAAGCAAGATAAATGATATCCACTCAAATAGACCTAACTCTACCATTGTGTTACATATACCACCAGGCACAGCAGCTAGGCACCCAAGTTTCAAACACATCTGAGAAATTGAGGCCCAGTCAGTCCAGTGCAAACACCACCATCTTCAGATGATTTTTTATTGGATATTATATATATTTACATTTCAAATGTTATCACCTTTCCTGGTTTCCCCTACTGAACTCCCCATCACACTACCTTGCTTCTCTGAGAATAATCCCCCAGCCACTCATTCCCACCACACCGCCCTGGCATTCCCCTACACTGGGGAATCAAGCCTTCACAGGACCAAGGGCCTTTCCTCCCATTGCTGCCAGAGAGTGCCATCCTCTGCTACATATATAGATAGAGCTGTGGGTCCCTCTTTGTGTACTCTTTGGTTGGTGGTTTAGTCCCTGAGAGCTCTGGGGGGGGGGGGGGTCTGGTTGGTTGATATTTTTGTTCTTTCTATGGGCTTGCAAACCCCTTCAGCTCCTTAATCTTTTTCTCTAACTCCCCAATTGGGGTCCCCATGCTCAGTCCAATGGTTGGCTGTGAGCATCCACCTCTGTATTTGTCAGGTTCTGGCAAAGCCTCTCAAGAGATAGCTATATCAGGCTCATGTAAGCAAGCACTTCTTGGCATCGGCAATAGTGTCTGGGTTTGGTGTCTGTATAAGGAATGGATCCCCAGGTGGGGCAGTCTCTAGATGGTCTTTCCTTCAGTCTCTGCTCCATACTTTGTCCCCATATTTTCTTTAGACAGGAGCCCTTCTTGGTTAAGAATTCGGAGATGAGATCTTTGCTCTGGAACGCCCAGGCTCCAGTCATTGTCGGGGAGACCGCTGACTGAAACGACACAGCTTCTGGGACAGATGCTGGTTCTGGCTCCAGACATCCGGGCACCATCCACGCCAGAGGAGAGGTGTCCAGTCGGGAGCGCGCTCACTGCCTGGGCTGATAAGGGAGCCATCTTTGCTCCTGTTCAGTCAGGCTCCAGTCTGCACTGGCAAGAGTGTGGATTACAGAAGCCACACAGATTTGGGACAGACAAAAACAATCTAGCTTCTGGGACTGACCCTGTTTCGGGCTCCAGACATCTGGGCACCGTCGCTGCCAGAAGAAAGGTGGCCACCGAAGAGGGCTCTGTCGGCCAGAGCAGGTGAGAGAGACATATTGTGTCCAGGGTCCCTCAGAGTGTCCCTCAGCCTGTGCAGGGAAGTGTGCAAACTGCAGAGGTGACACATCTTCACCCGTTTTGGGCCACATCTTCAGCAAGGAGGCAGATCTGAATGCCAGGCCTCTGTGCACCTTCCCTGGAAGAGGAGAGCTTGCCTGTGGAGAGTACTCTGACCACTGAGACTCAGGAGAGAGCTGGACTCCCAGGACTGCTGACAGAGGCTAACAGAATCACAGGATGAACAAGCTCCAACTAGAGACAACTTATAACAACTAACTCCAGAGATTACCAGATGGTGAAAGGAAAACGCAGGAATCTTACTAACAGAAACTAAGACCACTCACCATCATCAGAACCCAGCACTCCCACCTCAGCCAGTCCTGGANACCCCAACACACCCGAAAAGCAAGAACCGGATTTAAAAGCATACCTCATGATGCTAGTAGAGGACTTTAGGAAGGGCATTAATAACTCACTTAAAGAAATACAGGAGAACACTGCTAAAGGGGTACAAGTCCTTAAAGAAATAAAGGAGAAAGCTGCGAAAGAGGTAGAAGTCCTTAAAGAAACACAGGAGAACAATCAAACAGGTGATGGAATTGAACAAAACCATCCAAGATCTGAAAAGGGAAGTAGAAGCAATAAAGAAAACCCAAAGTGAGACAGCTCTGGAGATAGAAATCCTAGGAAAGAAATCAGGAAACATAGATGTGAGTATCAGCAACAGAATACAAGAGATGGAAGAGAGAATCTCAGATGCAGAAGATTCCATAGAGAACATGGGCACAACAATCAAAGAAAATACAAAATGTAAAAAGATCCTAACTCGAACATCCAGGAAACCCAGGACAAAATGAGAAGACCAAACCTACAGATAATAGTAGATGAGAATGAAGATTTTCAACTTAAAGGGCCAGCAAACATCTTCAAAAAAATTATAGAAGAAAACTTCACAAACCTAAAGAAAGAGATGCCCATGAGCATTCAAGAAGCCTACAGAACTCCAAATAGACTGGATCAGAAAAGAAATACCTCACGACACATAATAATCAGAACAACAATGCACTAAATAAAGATAGACTATTAGAAGCAGCAAGGCAAAAGTTTCAAGTAATATATAAAGGCAAGCCTATTAGAATTACACCAGACTNNTCACCAGAAACTATGAAAGCCAGAAGATACTGGACAGATGTTATACAAACCCTAAGAGAACACAAATACCAGCCCAGGCTACTATACCCAGCAAAACTCTCAAGTACCATAGATGGAGAAATCAAAGTATTCCATGATAAAACCAAATTCATACAATATCTATCCATGAATCCAGCCCTTCAAAGGATAATTAAGGGAAAACATCAACACAAGGACAGATACTACATCCTAGAAAAAGCAAGAAAGTAATCCTTCAAC